>NC_140165.1:282850357-283032765 GCF_963971535.1 Notolepis coatsorum | reverse complement strand
TGCTCAGAGCCTCCAGGAATCAGCTCTGGCCTGTCTTGTCTTGATATACCTATGCATAGTGTAATAGTGTGATAGCATGTATAGTTTGTAATAGTGTTTAATAGTGTAATAGTGTGTGATAGTGTAATGTGAATAGTGCTAATTTCATTCTGCCTAATGTGTAGGCTGCTGTCTGTCAGCTCTCCTTGGTAGGCTAGTGACTTGCCAATATAGTTGGGCTTCTTTTTCCTTTCCCACAGACAGTGGATAATCTCTGTGTATGTTGTGCGAGTGTGTTTGGATACCAGTAATTACAATGAATGGTAATAGATGGTCTAGAGAGAGAGAGAGAGAGAGAGAGAGAGAGAGAGAGAGAGAGAGAGAGAGAGAGAGAGAGAGAGAGCATGTGTGGTTGCTGCCTGGTGGAGATTTGCGCTCTACTAGTTCCATCTGAGACTATTTCATTCATACCGTATACAAGGGCCGTCAATACGGGAAATGGCTGATTCTGTGTTGTGTCTTCTGTTTCATGTATGGAATGCGCCCTGTCAGGTTTGTGAGTTGGACATCATATTCAACTTTGAGAAGGCCTATTTCATTTTGGATGAGTTCCTGCAGGGAGGGGAGGTTCTAGAAACGTCCAAAACATCCGTGGGCGAAACTATGGAGGAAGCCGACACATTGCAGGAGGTACTGAACGCAGTTCCACACCTCCGCAAACGGAACTCTGGTTTCTTTACCTCTCATAGTAGTCATTCTGATACTTTCTTCGCAGACGATGGAGGAGTATATGAGCAAACCTGCCTACTGAGGAAAGTCTGAAGACAAAGCTGGTCTCCCACCAGATGTGCCTCAACATTTCCTAACATGCACTAAGATTTAGTACTGTATAATCAATCCCCTTATTCATTGTTTATTCCGAACAAGCAGTCGTCAAAGATACATGTCTTGCACTTTTGTTTTAAACATGACACATAATAGTATGTAAGTGCATTTTAAGCCACGTATTTCTTTTTGATTTCTCAGGGATACAAGAGAGAAAATAATGAACAGGAATTTAAAGGGGCTAATTGTTTAAAAGCACTGTCATTGTCTCTTTTGTCTCATCTGAATAAAAGGCTCTTTTCATATTAAAACGTTCTCATTTTATATTGTAATCTTGGTTACAGCCTCTTTATAGAAAACCGCTGTACATAGATTAAGGTAAAATACAAACTTGCTAACTGTCCCGACGCAGTCAAATTGTCAGTCTAATTGTGCCTAATCTCATCTAATTGTGTTTTTACATGTGCCCTGCAGGCCACTGCTTTTGCTACCTGAGCTGTCCATGGTGCTGAAATGCCCCTTTTCTTTTGCTTGCCTGGTTTGTTTCCAATGAAGATATAAGTCATAATGTAAAGTTAGCCTACAAGATACACCAACATTATGCTGTTATAGGCCTATCTGCATTTCTTAATTGCAGTCACCAAGGGAAAAGCCTTATTGGCGGTAGCCTATATATGGTGCGATTTTCATAATTGCTCACCATGTCTGTTCTGCAAATGAGGAAACACTACACGGTAAGGAAAAAATAAAGTCAATGCTTTATTACCTACCCTCATTTACATCACATATGACCACAACTGGAAAATGATTTACTAACACAAGTAAAATGTGATTGATCCAACACTGATTTGGTAGTATAGGCTATGTGCATTCAAAGGCTGCTGAGCCACAAGTACAAGTGGTACACTGTAACTAATGTTCTTGACTAACTAACCTATAGGCTATATACTTAAAAAATAACAAAAGAAAACAAATGAACAAAACCCAGTAACTAACATGAGTAGGCACTCCTATCACTACATCAGTTAATAATATAAATGACTAAATTAACTAAAGTTGATTGTGTGTTTTTATTTTTCAAAATACTTTATTATGACACCCCACCCCCCATCAAAACCATATATACTGTAATATGTGTATCTACATTCCTTCCACCGTTTTGGTGTCAGCGTCCTTTTCATCGCTCTCTTCGTTTTCTGGTTTCAGATAGTTGAGTATTTTCAGCAGTGCCGTGTCGTCCAAGCTTTGGGTTTGAGGTGCACCGCCCATGGACCCGGCCTCAAACTGTCTCTTATGGGGCGGGCTTTTGACTGAGTCCATTTGATCCAAGTAGTCCTGTATCGCCTGCTCGAACGATCCCAGCTGCCCGTCTTCTTCCCGCGAGGCGGGCTCAGAGGCTCGCTTTTGGCCCGCCTTGTTGTCGTACACCGTCTGGGGATACCGTGCCAACATCTGAGCCGCGAGATACGCCGCCAGTTCATCCTCGTCAATGCCGTCATCGTAGTCCTTTAATCTGTCGGGAACGCGCGTTTGAGAGAGAGCGTATCCCCCCCTGTGCCTCACGGGCGCTGCGTGAAAACGTGACTGAACGCTTGTGTGCAGCTCCTGTTTCTTCAAAGGTGCCGAGTTGTGATTTCCCACGCTTCCCAACCCGAGAATGTTGAGAATCTCCTCTGTGTTTAAGTCATCTGGGATGCTACTGTGTGTCTCAGGCAGGCGTCTGTTGTACAATTTTGCCGAAGGGCTCATGTTTTTCTGAGAGAGTTTGTCTTTTACCCCGGATAACTTGTTTGGCCTGCGTGGCTGTGCCTGGCTCCGTAACAGAGTCCTGTCTTGTTTAGTCATTTCTTCGGTAGTGAGTAAACCCAGTAGGTCTTCTGGTGGTATCTCTAACTTCTGAGAGATTTGGAGGAGCTGATAGATGGCATGTGGATCTATCTTATCTCTGTACTGCAACTGAGCCACCCTCCTCTCAGCCCTCTCCTCCTCCTCCTCCTCCTCTTCCTCTAGCTCTCTTTTCTGCTCTTCTTTAGTTTTCTCCAGGACTTTCAGAAGATAATAGTCCACCAGCTTGGTGATGTCATCTGGATCATCTCCTGGTCTGGACTGACTGGATCTCTTGACGGGGTAGGTGTCGTCGTCGTCGTCTTCTCCCTCTTCATCGTTGCCATAATCCAGGCCCCGGTTAGACTCCTGCCTGTCTCTCTCCTCCGCCTCCTCATCCTCATCCTCCCACGGAGCCCACTCGTCTCCGCCAGCCACGTCATAAGCCAGGTTCAACAACTCATTATCATCATCACCATCACCATCACCATCATCATCATCATCATCTTCATCTTCATTTTCATCCTCCTCAATCTGCCTCTTGTGGCCCGCCTTGGCGTTGGCTAGCCTCCCCAGCTCCTCAAACACAGACTGCAGGGTGGCCATGTTCTGTGGCGTGTACTTCTCCTCCACATTCTCATTGGTGCGTTTGAAGGGGCTGTCGTGGTCAGAGGCCCTCCCCTGCTCCTGCTCCTCCCCCTCCCCTTCGCCCTCCTCATCCTCCTGGAACATCAGCGGGTGGTTCCTGTGGGACCTGGTGCCATGCTGCTGCCGTGCCCACGTGTGGCCGCTGTCCGTCGCTGTGGATCTTTGGCCTTTGCTCGAGGCAGCGTTGGGGCGAGCCAGAGAGGGTTTGGGGGATTCTTCTGTCTGCTGAAGTGTACTGAGCACTGCCTGCAGCCATTCTTGAGTCTTATCCTCCTCCCCATCCTCCTCCTTCTCCTCCCGCTCCTCCTCCTCCTTCTCGTCTTGCCCAGCCTGGGCCTGGCTTTGGGCGGGAGAGGCCAGACTTAGCACGGTGCGGAGTTTTTCTGCGGCGTCCATGTCGTTGGCGTCAGACTCTGGGGTGAGGGGAGCCTGCTGTTGAGCGTATATGCCAGATCGTTGGCGGAGGTTCTCAATATACTCCAAGGCTTTGAGCATGTCCGCATTGGGGCTCTGGTAGGGAGCTCCAGTCCGGGGGTCTGGCTCACTGCCCCTTAGTCTGTGCTCTCTTAGCGAAGCCCCCTGGGTGCTGGAGGAGCCAAGCAGAAGGATGAAGAGGAGGGGAGAGGAGAAGAGGAGGCAGGCGGTTCCTGCCATGGAGGTCTTGGGGAGAGACTGCATGGTATGGCCTGGAGAGAGAGAGAGCAGAACACTGACCTTTATGCATTAAGCTAACACTATTCACACTGTTAATGCTAATGGCATCTCCAACTGTCCTTCGCATCACTCAAATTAACACCACTCAAATAAAATTATTTAATATGTTATTTCCATTGACAAAGACAGTTCAATCGATATTTGTGAACATGAGCTATCTCTCCCAAAACCAGAAACAAGAGAAGTAAGAATAAAGTATAAAAGTCTGGAGCTGCTCCAATGAATGGGACACTGATTTTGTGGACCCACAGAACGTTTGTTTTCTTTTAGAAGTGAATCTTATTCTATAGTAGTGATCTCAGTTCTATAAAATCTTCCACAATTCATTGTCTATGGAGCAGCTTCAGACTTCAAACACGTTTGAGTTTTAGCACTCTAGTTTTTGGATTAGGGAGAACATTGCTAATTTTCACTCATATTTTAGACCAGTCTTAGACCAGAGGAATAAATATGTATGAATTCTGAAATTGGGCGTAGTTCTTCTTTAAATGGTCTTCTTCGGTGTGTTACTACCAGAGGTTGAAGTGCTGACAACCAATTCAATGGTCAGTTTATTTTGAATTTCCAGACCAGCGTCTTGTTTGAGCCATGACTTCAGACTCTGGTCAAGGCCATGACTCCCCAGACTATTGCATTTATTGTAATGAGGCGTTAAACATTATGCTATCTTGAAAGGTAAGATAAGATCTTAATTAATCCCACAGGGAAATTGTTTAGCTCACTATGTAAACAGACGGCATATTGCTGTCTTGTGAGGGGGGGTTGATCGCAACTCACTCATTGGAGTCAACAACAGCAGCTGTATTGACAATTTTAAAAATAAATCCACTTGTAGTGATTGTGAAATCAAGTGTTAAACATAATGTGAGCTTTGTCTTTTAATGTAGGCTGCCACTAGTCGTTGCCATAGCTAAAAATAGGAAAATCCCCATTTATAGGGCATGAAGGGGGGTAGGAGCCCAAGCAACAAACGGACACTCCCACACCTACAATCTTTAATTTAATTTTAAATAGGGTAGCCTATACCCTAACCTTTGTTATGATGGACATCATGTCCAATTTTAAGTGGAGATGATGATTAACTAAAAGTATAGGCTATGCAAAAATAATACATCAAATAGGTTCTAAGAGGACAGATTATGTATGAGCTCAAAGAGGAAGGGACTCAACCCCGCATATGTGAATTATATTTGTATTGCTACTCTCTGCAGGTCTTGTCTTGTTGCTTGTATTTTCAACTCAGGGAATGAAACTGAATTTAAAATCGTAAAAGCGCTGATTGTTTGCCGAGAGCTGTAACAGCATGGGCATTCAGCTGGTTTATAAATCTCATTAGTTCTAAAATTGCTGCTCTCCGGAGTGAGTCACAGCCCTGTTGTCTAGGTAACCCTAGGGCTGATGCCTCGCGCCTCCCGCCGCGCAACACTCCGCGCGCTATAAACACTATTATTACCAAGCTGGACCGTATAACAAGACATTTTTATACAAAGGTCCGACCGAACTTGACGCCAAACTATCCAGATTATTCGCAAATTAATGTTTTTAGTTTTTTGCTATTGAAATTAATAATTTAGTTTTTGTTATCATTGCCATTAAAAACACTTTAAGCACTTTTTAAAATAGCGTGCTGAATAGAGTGAATGAATGTGGGTAATTTGAAGTAAAAAGAAAAAACTAATATTAATCACCTACAAGCCATCTTAGTGCAATGCATCAGGGTTTGCAATTAAGGCTAAATAACTAAACAATATCTTAATATTACTATAAGAACTCAATCCATATGTTAGTCGTCTGATAGCAAATCTCCGTTCCACAACATAAATAACTGAAATATAGGTCTGCAATGAAATAATAATAAACCTTACCTTTTTAATTAGTTTCTATCGATTGTCGTGAGCGAGCTTTGCATTTCTTTCCCGGTGTGAGCGGGAGCAGGGGTTCTCTGTGTTCAGCACCGAGGATAGCTCCTCGCTCTATAAGAAGCGCCACCTGACTCGTGCGTCAGAGGGCTTGAAGATACGCAATACTCTATCCAACGACACACACACACGCGCGCGCGCACTTCACTGGAGCCAGCTGGATAAAAAACAACTTGTCGTCTTTGAAAATGAATCACAACTGCTTTGCCATTACTTTACCAACTCTCCAACATAGTAGGCCACACAATAAGCGTTTCTTTCGAGCGACTGCTTTACAATTTTAGTTTTTGGTCTGATGTGTGGATTGGATTTCAGTGGAAATTCACAATAGAAATGACTTAATAACTCCAACCCACACGCCAGACCAAAACAAAAAAGTAAACAAAGCGCAATACCAAGTGGGGATATTTTGTCTAGAGGTCGCTGTATGACGGCATTATATATTTTAATTATACCTTAGGAAAAACAACTGGGATACCCTAATTGGAAAAAAATTCCTTGAGCCATTCATCTCCAGCTCCCAAAACAATTCATGTTTAAAACTATGCATCATTATCTTGGCCACTATTAGCAAATTGGATAACTAGGGACAAACCTAATAGTCTACTATATTTATCTAAGAACGTGATATATGGACCACACAAAGAAAATGGTAATGTTAGCTCATCTGTAAAAAACGTATTCCAGTAAGATATTTTGATATTTTGGCAGCAGA
Source organism: Notolepis coatsorum (assembly GCF_963971535.1). Lineage (NCBI taxonomy): Eukaryota > Metazoa > Chordata > Actinopteri > Aulopiformes > Paralepididae > Notolepis > Notolepis coatsorum. The sequence goes on along the minus strand of NC_140165.1, from coordinate 283,026,141 downwards.
TGTTTGGTAAAGCTTCATGCCAACGACGGGTGCCATTGACCACAATTGTGTCAGACACATCTTGCGACAGGCCACGCTCCCAATCGTTGTCATTGACTGCTGATGATGGCAATATGATGTTATGCTTTGCAAGTCTGCGGCAACAAGATGGTGTTTGCTGCGGCTCTCTCTGGGGAGAGACGAGAGTGACAGTCAAACTCCGCCGATGACTCACACACGGACGCTGCCTGAGACGGGCGGGGTGATGAGGGACTGCGGAGACCAGCCCGCCATGGAGGGTGTGCGCGCGACTGCGCGTGTGCGCGCGCTCTCTCTCCACCGACCATCACCCCCCTAGCTGTGCCTGTGTGTGTGTGACATACCTGTCAACCCTCCCGTTTTTCCCCGAGATTCTCCCGTATTGCAACTTTCTCTCACGCCGTCCTCCCATTAAAATATTCCAGTATTTTTTTATTTATACAAAATGGCTGCAATTCGCCTGTGGTGGCAGCAGTGTAGATTAGAACGTTAGCAGAGGAAGTAGACCAGAAGAGGGTTGCAGACAAACTGTCAGGCAAGGTGGGGTTGTTCCTGGAGAGCTCACTCTCGGCCATGGTTTCTCAGTGTATAATGTATGGTGCTCTCCCTCAACATGCGAGTATAGGGTGAGACAACACCATTCTTTAGTCCAAATAATACCCTACTTTATACTATATTATTGTCATTCGTTTAATCTAGTCAGTCTTACATTGGCACTGCTTTAACGTTGCATTTACCCATAATCCATTGCTGTATTAGACCCATGTGCCAGTATAACTTTTAGTAAGTAATGAAGCGCAAATGTAAAGTTAATCAATACACAATGAAACAATATCTTTATATATATCTTTATCTATATCAAGGACCACAATGGAAATAAGTCTTGACTTTTTTGTGTAGCATCCTTGACGTTTTTCTGGAATCTTGTATTTTTTTTAAATGTCTAATCAAATAAAATAAAATATCACATGTCAAAACTACTTTAACGCTTGGGGATTTAAAATAGTTTAACGTTAAAGTCAGTACTGACTCGGACGGAAACAATCTAACGTTTGTCTGTAAACTTTGTCCACCCGGTTTGAAGAAGCAAGTCCCCACATCGACGCGACGACGTCGACAGCAACATTGAGAATATGCAAACGTCCTGTTTTAGTTTTCATAATAAAGACAATTCAAGCAAAGTGTTATGGTTTGTATCCGACCCCAATCGCACAACACAAGACAGGTATGAGAGTAAGCCAAAACAGGGCAAATCTTTATTATAGAACAAAGGCGGCACAGTCCCTTTATGGGAGAACACAAAAACACTAGAGTCAAGGAAAACTGGAAAATGCGGCACTGTGCCTTTAAGAGGCGAACAGGCTAAGGGACTAGGGCTAAAGGACAGGGCCAGGGCTAAATGTCAAGGACTAGGACCAGGGGCACTGGAGAGAGGAACAGGGGAGAACACAAAACACTAGAGTCAAGGAAAACTGGAAAATGCGGCACTGTGCCTTTAAGAGGCGAGCAGGCTAAGGGACTAGGGCTAAAGGACAGGGCCAGGGCTAAATGTCAAGGACTAGGACCAGGGGCACTGGAGAGGGGAACAGGGGAGAACACAAAACACTAGAGTCAAGGAAAACTGGAAAATGCGGCACTGTGCCTTTAAGAGGCGAACAGGCTAAGGGACTAGGGCTAAAGGACAGGGCCAGGGCTAAATGTCAAGGACTAGGACCAGGGGCACTGGAGAGAGGAACAGGGGAGAACACAAAACACTAGAGTCAAGGAAATAAGGAAAATGCGGCACTGTGCCTTTAAGAGGCGAACAGGCTAAGGGACTAGGGCTAAAGGACAGGGCCAGGGCTAAATGTCAAGGACTAGGACCAGGGGCACTGGAGAGGGGAACAGGGGAGAACACAAAACACTAGAGTCAAGGAAATAAGGAAAATGCGGCACTGTGCCTTTAAGAGGCGAACAGGCTAAGGGACAGGGCTAAGTGTCAGGGACAAAGGCTAAGGGCCAGGGCTGCTTACAGGGATGAGGACAGGGTTCCGACGGCGGAGGCCTGGCAAGGGGACAGGGGCCCGACAGCGGGGGCCGGGCACGGAGACAGGGGCCCGACAGCGGAGGCCGGGCACGGAGGCAGGGGCCCGACGGCGGAGGCCTGGTACGGAGACAGGGGCCCGACAGCGGAGGCCGGGGGGAAGAGGCGCCATCCTCCCGTGGAAATAGGGAGCGATGACGCGCCGGCTTGACGTCTGGAGTGGGAACACTGGCAACCTCCCGTAGAGAATTAGAGAGCGAAGGCGGTGTCCCACTCCAGGCACGGAGATCCTCTTCCTCCTCCTCGGGTGCTGCAGACGGGCAGCGCAGAACAAAGGGGTCCCAGGGGACCGGGGCGAAGAGACGCCATCCTCCCGTGGAAATAGGGAGCGATGCGCGCCGTCTTGACGTCTGGAGTGGGAACACCACTCCAGGCTTGGCACGGAGATCCTCCTCGGATGCTGCAGACGGGCAGCGCAGAACACAGGGGTCCCAGGGGACCGGGGCGAAGAGATGCCATCCTCCCGTGGAAAATAGGGAGCGATGACGCGCCGGCTTGACGTCTGGAGTGGGAACACTGGAAAACCTCCCGTAGAGAATTAGAGAGCGAAGACGGTGTCCCACTCCAGGCAAACGGCGAACAGGTGGTGATGGCTGGCACGTCGTCTCACGCCGGAGACGCGGCAGGTGATGGTAACGTACAGGATGGTAACGTACAGAACTCCATGAACACAGAGTGAACACAGATACAGAACGACCCGACCAGGACTGGAAGGGAGGTCCAGGTATATAAAGCCCTCTGGGGCGCTAATCATAAACTATGACAGCTGCGTGAAGGTAGTCCAAGGGTGGGGGCTGGTGAAGAGTAGGGGAGAGTAAATCATCGCAAGGGTGGGGGCTGGTGAAGGAGAGTAGAAGGCAGGGAAAAGTTCTCACAAGGGTGGGGGCTGGTGAAGAGTAGGAGGCAGGGAAAAGTTCTCACAAGGGTGGGGGCTGGTGAAGAGTAGGAGACAGGGAAAAAAGGTCCAGGGAACAGGCGAATCCTCACACAAAGTTGTTCCTCATGTTTTTGAAAATATACTGTAGAGATGAAAGCTGCAGTGTGGACTGAATGCGCGGTGGCAAAGCGTTATGGAAATGCCAGTATTCTGATTGCTGTCTGTGTGGTTCAATATCTTTTACAAATAATAGTTCGCAGCAACGTATTGAAAAAATAACTAACAAAATGGGCCATTAAATATCTCCTCTATGTTCGAAATGTCAAACAGACCTGGGTACCTACACTACTTTTGGGAATCTTAAGTGTTTATCCAGGTTCTGGGGCCAAGTGATTGATTGATTGATTGAACACTTTATTAACACATTGCAGAATGGGTACAGTATAGTACAGCTCAGTCATGAATTGAAAATGGGGGACCCTGATGTAAACAAGACGAAAGTCTTTCTCTGGTCTGCATCCCCTTAACAATTGTATGTATTGAGCTGTACTGTATCAGGGTCCCCCATTTTCAATTCATCAGGACATACATGACATACAGATAGACAGTACTGCTACATCTATACATTTATGACATACCAGATTTGCAAATACAGTACTGTTTGTGATACAAAAAGAGTCCAGAAAAGAGAGTATATACATTTGACATAGAAACTGTACATTGGAGGAGGTTGGGTAGGTGGGGGGGGGACTGTACATTGGAGGTGGTTGGGGGGGGGGGGGGGGGGGGGGGGGGGGGGGGGGGGGTTGGGTAGGAGGGGTGACACCCTTTACAATTCAAACTATTTGATAAACTTCTACTTTCAACCCGGAAATGCATTCTGATAAACTGGATTAAGGATAAGCCTCCATTTTTACAAATGTGGTATAGAGATCTTCGGTGTGCTACCCCATGAAAGACACTGCAATGCATAGTGGCAACAACGCTTCCTTTCAGGAGGTGTGGGCCCCACTATTAGACTATTTTCCTGCTGAAATTTCTCGGATCCTTCTAAAGGCCCAGTGCCCCATTGTATGGACAGACCTAGGATAGGAAAAAATAAATATATGTCTACATGTGAATGGGCTCGAGGCAAGTGCAATACTGTACAGTGCCTGTCTTGGTTTGATTTTCCTTTTTGCTTGTTTTTCTTTTTGTTTTGTTTTTGCTTGCTATGGTGTGGATGATGGCATAGAGATGAACTGGAGGACCCCCCCCTCCATTGTCCCAATGTGTGTTTTTGTAATGTAAGTAACTATGTGAAAAATCTATATAAAAAAATCTATATATCAAAAAAGAACTAAAAAGAACAAAATTTGTTCATTTTTGAAACCATGAACTTTAGTTCAAAATTTTGAATTTTGAATTTTGAAAAATTGTGAACTGTGAACTGAACTAGTTCATGTAGAAAGTGAACTTTCCCAACACTGTGCCTGTCTCTCTCCTCCGCCTACTCCTCATCATCCTCACTCGTCAGCCCACTCGTCTCCGCCAGCCACGTCATAAGCCAGGTTCAACAACTCATTATCATCATCACCATCACCATCATCTTCATCTTCATTTACATCCTCCTCAATCTGCCTCTTGTGGCCCGCCATGGCGTTGGCTAGCCTCCCCAGCTCCTCAAACACAGACTGCAGGGTGGCGGCCATGTTCTGTGGCGTGTACTTCTCCTCCACATTCTCATTGGTGCGTTTGAAGGGGCTGTCATGGTCAGAGGCCCTCCCCTGCTCCTGCTCCTCCCCCTCCCCTTCGCCCTCCTCATCCTCCTGGAACATCAGCGGGTGGTTCCTGTGGGACCTGGTGCCATGCTGCTGCCGTGCCCACGTGTGGCCGCTGTCCGTCGCTGTGGATCTTTGGCCTTTGCTCGAGGCAGCGTTGGGGCGAGCCAGAGAGGGTTTGGGGGATTCTTCTGTCTGCTGAAGTGTACTGAGCACTGCCTGCAGCCATTCTTGAGTCTTATCCTCCTTCTCCCCATCCTCCTCCTTCTCCTCCCGCTCCTCCTCCTGCTTCTCGTCTTGCCCAGCCTGGGCCTGGCTTTGGGCGGGGGAGGCCAGACTTAGCACGGTGCGGAGTTCTTCTGCGGCGTCCATGTCGTTGGTGTCAGACTCTGGGGTGAGGGGAGCCTGCTGTTGAGCGTATATGCCAGATCGTTGGCGGAGGTTCTCAATGTACTCCAAGGCTTTGAGCATGTCCGCATTGGGGCTCTGGTAGGGAGCTCCAGTCCGGGGGTCTGGCTCACTGCCCCTTAGTCTGTGCTCTCTTAGCGAAGCCCCCTGGGTGCTGGAGGAGCCAAGCAGAAGGAGGAAGAGGAGGGGAGAGGAGAAGAGGAGGCAGGCGGTTCCTGCCATGGAGGTCTTGGGGAGAGACTGCATGGTATGGCCTGGAGAGAGAGAGAGCAGAACACTGACCTTTATGCATTAAGCTAACACTATTCACACTGTTAATGCTAATGGCATCTCCAACTGTCCTTCGCATCACTCAAATTAACACCACTCAAATAAAATAATTTAATATGTTATTTCCATTGACAAAGACAGTTCAATCGATATTTGTGAACATGAGCTATACTCTCTCCCAAAACCAGAAACAAGAGAAGTACGAATAAAGTATAAAAGTCTGGAGCTGCTCCAATGAATGGGACACTGATTTTGTGGACCCACAGAACGTTTGTTTTCTTTTAGAAGTGAGTCTTATTCTATATGTAGCAGTCTGAAAATATTGTATATTATTCAGGACTGCTGACTGGTGTTTTATATCCCTTTTGTACACAAAGACATTCTAACTAGTTTCATTGATATTCACACGAACAATGACACAAGCGTCCCCTTCATAAGAGCACTGGAATATGGATTATAAATGACAGTACTGGATCATATTCTACAATGCGCCTCCTCTTGTGACTGGCAGGCGGGACCAGCAGGGGGCGGTAGCAGGCAGAGAGTGGCGGAGAGAGTTGGGAGGTGATATATGGAGGAGACAAGCGGAAGCCGTTCTCTTCGGCAGTGAACTTGGACAACGAGTAGTCGCAGCTAACGGGGGCTCTGGAGAGCCCTGTTGCTGACGTTATGCCAGAGGGCCCCGTGAGATAGCAACGGGTGATAACAAGTACTGGCTAGTGGACACGATATCCTAACAGTACCAGCGATAGTATATGAACAATTAGTGCAGAGCCAGGCACTAGCAATCGGGTTATGATAGTTACTGTGTGCGGTATAAGTAACGTGCGGTTAACCAAGTATCCAAGTCTTTAACCACCGAGTTATAGTAGTTACAGTGTGCGGTATAGAGTGCGCGCACCAGGACGAGCGTGGGCCAACAACCATTCTGCTCCGGCTGACTTCGACCAGACCTGCACCCGGCTGCCTGCATTCAGCCTGCTCCGGCGGACTTCACTCAGACCTGCACCAGGCTGCCTGCGGCTTACGGGAGTTCCTCCCATCCAGCAGGGGTCGTCATCGCTCAGCACACGCTCTCAGCCGGCGCTGCCTCTCTGCCCAGCTCCGCCTGCTAACATCCTCGCCGAGAGCGTTCGACGCCATCTTGCCTCCCGGACAACAGTGGAGTGGCGAGGCGGCCATTTCGGATGAGTACAAATGAGCATTGATGCTCCCGATTCCTTATACAATATACAGTGTGGTGCAGCCTGCGGGCGAAAGTAACGTTGCTACTACCATCCCATAGGGGTACCCCGAACAATATATGCCGGCATTAAGATAGGACTTTACTGGTATTTTGTGGGCTCACTCTTTTGTTTCATTCCTTTTCTTTGAGCGTGATAAGGTGTGTGTTTCATAATATTTCCCGTTCAGTGAATCCTTCTATTTTCCTCCCCGATGTTCCCCCTTCCTTCCCCATATTACCGACCTGGAGCAGTATATGTAATCCCTTAGAGAAGGTAGATACTGTGTTCAGCCCAGACGTGGGCAGCACTTAGTCTGGGTACCGTGAGAGCACTTGGTGCCTGGGTGTAATTATATAATTGATTTATGCCAGTGTAATCCTTGTGTTGATACCCATGGTGCAATAATCACCAGACGTAGCATTGTTGTAACTAGGCCACGTTACAATAACACTCATCCAGAACGGGAGCACTGTGTGTGTCTTTTATTGAGCCTAACCCTAACCCTAACCCTTTGATGCGGGTAATATATCCATTATTAACCCCTTCCTATTCAACCTTCCATTTCCCACTGTAAGGTTTCTGGTGTTACTGAGGGAGGGTACTGCTTGCGGGGGGAACCAAGTTATTTCTTTACCATCCAGTCATTAGGTGTGGGGGGGCTAAGGAGACAATTGTGGAGGGTGAGGGTGTGTTGGGGAGTACTGCTGACTGCCCAAGAGAGAGGGAGGAAGACCAGAGTACCGGACCAGGTTTGTAAATCCTGGGCCTCATACACTCCCACTGCCAGCCTCCAGTTGACGCTCCGGACCCCAAAGACGGAGGTGCAGCTGGCCAGAGTGCTACTGTGTCTCGCTACCTAGTGACCGTGCACCACAGTTCCCACGAAGCAGGGATAATCCACCCTGCTACATATAGTAGTGATCTCAGTTCTATAAAATCTTCCACAATTCATTGTCTATGGAGCAGCTTCAGACTTCAAACACGTTTGAGTTTTAGCACTCTAGTTTTTGGATTAGGGAGAACATTGCAAATTTTCACTCATATTTTAGACCAGTCTTAGACCAGAGGAATAAATATGTATGAATTCTGAAATTGGGCGTAGTTCCTCTTTAAAGGGTCTTCTTCGGTGTGTTACTACCAGAGGTTGATGTGCTGACAACCAATTCAATGGTCAATTTATTTTGAATTTCCAGACCAGCGTCTTGTTTGAGCCATGACTTCAGACTCTGGTCAAGGCCATGACTCCCCAGACTATTGCATTTATTGTAATGAGGCGTTAAACATTATGCTATCTTGAAAGGTAAGATAAGATCTTAATTAATCCCACAGGGAAATTGTTTAGCTCACTATGTAAACAGACGGCATATTGCTGTCTTGTGAGGGGGGGTTGATCGCAACTCACTCTCATTGGAGTCAACAACAGCAGCTGTATTGACAATTTTAAAAAGAAATCCACTTGTAGTGATTGTGAAATCAAGTGTTAAACATAATGTGAGCTTTGTCTTTTAATGTAGGCTGCCACATAGTCGTTGCCATAGCTAAAAATAGGAAAATCCCCATTTATAGGGCATGAAGGGGGGTAGGAGCCCAAGCAACAAACGGACACTCCCACACCTACAATCTTTAATTTAATTTTAAATAGGGTAGCCTATACCTTAACCTTTGTTATGATGGACATCATGTCCAATTTTAAGTGGAGATGATGATTAACTAAAAGTATAGGCTATGCAAAAATAATACATCAAATAGGTTCTAAGAGGACAGATTATGTATGAGCTCAAAGAGGAAGGGACTCAACCCTGCATATGTGAATTACATTTGTATTGCTACTCTCTGCAGGTCTTGTCTTGTTGCTTGTATTTTCAACTCAGGGAATGAAACTGAATTTAAAATCGTAAAAGCGCTGATTGTTTGCCGAGAGCTGTAACAGCATGGGCATTCAACTGGCTTACCCTACTTTTTACTATATTATTGTCATTCGTTTAATGTAGTCAGTCTTACATTGGCACTGCTTTAACGTTAGGTTATGGCTATAACCAAGTTCTGTTAGTTAGGGGTGACGCTTGGCATCACTACTGCACTCCCTCGCGTACGTGCACGCGCACTGAATAAATTCCACAAATGTACCTTTAATACCAGTATTAGTCTGACCACACCCCTCATCAGCTTACCTTCATAAGCAGGTGTGTGGTCACCTGCTCTCCTCCTACCCAAGCTTTCACCACAAGGTGAGGTCAAGGGCTGCAGCGGCCGTCTGATGCCAAGCGTCACCCCTAACTAACAGAACTTGGTTATAGCCATAACCTAACGTTCTGTTCCGTTAGGGGCTCTGCTTGGCATCACTACTGCACAAAGGGAGGCCAAGCGGAGCCGCTGGCTGACAAATACACCCCGCTGACAGCCCCCCACAACCATCAGAACAGGGAGGGCCGAGCCCCCCCGACCCCCCCTAATGGAGGGCATCCCCCCTATTAGGGGCTTCACGAGAGGGCGACGGACCCGACCGTGCAAAGAGGCACTCAAGCAACCCAACGCACAGGGTGAGCAGACCGTGGCTTGACCCCACGACTACACCCACGCACAACCCGCATGCCACCCGGGAACGAACGTAGGAAACAACCTTGTCACTGCCCCCAGAATCACGGGGTCAAGGGCAAACCCAACCCCGTGGCAAGGCCGTAGCAGCGGAGCGCGAAGGAAGACCCAGACCCACCAAAAGGACTGGACTCCCTGGAATGGGGGCCCGGAGAAGTCCATGATGCCAGCATCAAGACCCCACCAGGTGGGCACCTAGTGACCCCGCCCCCCACATCGCCAGCGCATTCGGACAAAGGCCCCTCAGGCGAGCGGGCCCTGTCCTCCCCAACAGCACACCGCCTGGAACACAGGCCCTGCAACAGGCAGACAGTATGGTCATAACACACAAAAGTTAACCAAGGAAGCAGGCAGCGCACCGGGGAAAAAGACCAGGCAACAGGCTGTCAACCCAAGCCTGGAAACTGCGGACGAGGCAGGCGCCAGAAAGGACAGCTGAAAACAGCCGCCCCGGCGGAAGGGGCGTAAACTGGCGTTGTCGCATAACCAAGCCTTTAAACAGCATGTCAGAAGCGGGATCCTTAGACCACTCGACCCCTGACAGCTGCTCACAGAAAAAGCCCATACGATCGGCAGACGTCATGAACGTGCAGGGGCACCCTCAACCGGAGAACCGGGAGTTGACACTGCAGCAACACACCAGAGAACCAACCACCCAGGCATCACCCCATGCAATGGTTGGTCCCATAACCCCCAGGAAAGAAACCCCAAAACACATCTGCGGCACCGCCGCAGCCCGCGTTCTGGTTTCCAACAGGGCTATCCCGGGCCTACGGGTCAACGAGCATCACCCCGGACCGGGCCCGGTGATACGGGGAGCACAGGGTCCCCAGAGGAGGTTAAAACCACCCCAACAGGCCCCTCAGCGTCAAACGCAAGAGAAGAGCGTAAAAAATGGAAGACCAGCCCCAGCACCCCGCACTCGGTATTCCCAGGAGGTCACCCAACCAAGTACCAACCAAGACCAACCCGCACAGCGGCCGAGATCCGACGAGATCGGATGCGTACAGGTCGGCGCGGCCGTAAGCCATTACGACAGTGCAGAATACAACGCACCTAACAAGGGTCCCACAACGCTCAACCCTGTGACACCCGGATCGACCCAGCATTTTTCCCCCTGAAAAAAACCCAAGTCCCTCAGGGTACCAGAACAGCAGATCTGCATCCCCAGCGGACAACGGGTGCAACTGGACTGGACCAGCGCGACCAGAACCAGTCCCGTGCCCTAATCACGCCGACCTGCCAACCCCAGGAGAAGGGGCAGATATGCGTGTTTGATCCCAACATAAAAAAGAAGGCGCCACCCAGACGTGTCGGTATGAACCGCGCCCGGTGGCCCACCCCTAGGGCGTGAGACCCTTCCCCATATGTCCAGACCCATTCCGTCATCATCCCCTGACATGAACGGGAACCCATCGACAACACACAGGGTGTCGGAAGAGGAAAAAACCCCCATCCCAATTGCTCCATAAAAACGCTGTTTCACCCAAGCAATCAAGGCGCGCTAGTCAGCCAATGGCCCAAAAGCACATCCTGAGCCAGCACTATGTGTGCGTTTGGACATACCCACATCAACAGGTCGTTTAGACCACCATATTGAATCCCCAAGACGCCCAGGGAAACGACAAGAGGGGCGAGATGCAATCAACTCCATGAATGAATGAATGAAAAAATTTACCCAACAGACTGCAGAAAAGGGTACAACCCAGTACGGCAATACACACAACAGGTTAAGGGGAGGCAGACCTGAGAAAGACGTTTAGTCTTGTTACCATCAGGGACCCTCATTTCCAATCCATCAAAACACATTCAACTCTTTATACAAATAAAGAAAAGGCATCACCCGTATGACCCAATCTGCACAGCTGGGAGTAAAAAACCCTGTTTTTCACATGATTTCAATCCAGTCACTCCTTTTAATCAGAGTGTAAGACCAGACCCTCCCAGAAACACCTTCCCACATGAGACCACGGTCAAGAAAAAAGATATGTAAACTGTGAGACACGTGACCAAAAGACTCAAGTTTGACACATAAACCGGGCGCAGCAGGCCTGTGAGCCCTGCGCCCAACCTCGACATCTTTAAGACACCAGCTCATGGGCTAGGTGGTGTAGTGGGCAAGGCACTCGCCACCAATGTGGAGACGCTAGGATTCGCGTGTTCGAATCCAGCTCTCCACATTGTTTTTCAGTTTGGCTGGTCGTCCGCAGTAATACACATTGGCCGTATTACGGGGAGGGAAAACTGAAGGGTGGGGATCGAACGTTGTGAACAAGCGACTCCTACAAGTCGGTTGGTGCGCCTGCGCAGTAGAATCAGGAAGTGTCGGGGGCAGCGTGAGCCTCCCACGCGTTACTCCTCGACACTGAGAGATCGAGCTGCGCAGGTGAAAAGATGCGACTGCTGTTACCTCAAGTACCGGAGGGGACTTGTGCTATGTATGACTTAGTCCACATTGCAGCCGGCTTGTGGGAGGCAAGAAACAGCGTTCGTGACAGGGGAGGGTTGAATTGGATGATACGAAATTGGGATGGGAGAAAATATGGAAAAATGGGAGAAAAAGTGGATAAAAAAAAAAGACACCAGCTCATGGAAGGCGTCGCCATAGCAACAACGCTACAACGGGCGGGGAAAACCTACCGGATCCTGTCATGTAACAGGAGTCGGTAGAATACCCCTTCCCCCCCCCCCCCCCCCCCCTGTCAAGCACTGGCTTGGCCCTGACTGGCTCAGCAGAAAAGATCAAAAATCCCCTAAACCAATCAAGTGGGGAAGGAGGGGTTTATTCGACACCCCCTCCCGAAACACACCCTTTATCCCTACACACAGAAAAACAACCGTAGCCATCTTGAAAAACCTCCGGTAGAAAACAAAGCATAGCGAAGCTAATACAATGCCCGCTACCCACAAAAAGTGTAAAAGGTTTTACAACAAAACACAAGTCGCCTGTGCGTGAATCCTATACCCGTTGCCTATGTCATACATAGGAAAAACACGCTGAACGAGAGTAAGCGGCTAGGCCGTGAAATGTGTGCGTACGAGTATTACTGCAACTAAACAACACAGCATTGTGAAAACACATATACTTAGTCAAAGCAATGGAATAACACCAGTTCTAGCTGCATGTGGAGCATCAAGCTAAATAGAACCTATTACCGAGTGTACGTTGCAGACCTTGCTTAACCTCGTAATCACAACACAACTCACCCCACAACGTAAAAAAGGGCAGATTCATATATACACAGCCCCACCATATGATTTGTTTGAAGAAACACACAGTTTGTTCGGCCAAAACACAGTCCCCCTCCGTCGGGGAACTTTCTTTATTATTACTAATTAAATAATGTGTAAGGCACAAAATCACAGAGGGGCCGGGGAGGGTGTAGGGGAGGGGACACAGAGGGGAAAAAGTCACTCCTAACGGCGTCTGCCACCTCGCGCCGCTCGAGTCTTGCCACCCCGGGGAGCCCCGGAGGGACGGTAGGTTACAGTCTGCTGGACACGACGTTCCCTACCGTCTCCTCCGGTCTGGGATGGGCCGGCAGTGGCAGAAGCGCCGTTTCGTCCCCTGGCCCTCTTGGCAGGGCCAGCAGCGGCGGCGGAGGCAGTGGTAGCGGCAACGGAGACAGCTCGACGTCGCAGAAGCCTTCTGCCTCCACCGGCAAGGACGGGAGGCGGAAAATGGGGTTGGAGGATGGATCTCTCCTTTGCCATCTCTCTGCACGTTGAGGTCATCAACCGCAGGGCCTTCCCGAACAGGCCAGCGTCGGAGAGGGCGGCCGTCAGAAGAGGAGCTCTCTTCTTCTCTGGCACACGGGCCTGCTCCAGCCAAAGGTGACGCTGGCCCAGGGTGGCCAGGGCGCGCACTTTCCCCATTGCTATGGCCAGCACCTGGGAAAGATGCAGGACAGCTCCCGCAGCCTGGGTGATCTGATCGCATTTCACCTCGGTCAGATCCGTGCCGCCCGTCATTATCCCCGATACAAATCTAGCCAGGTGGGCGATGTTAGACGCCGCAGCCAGCGATTGTGTACCAGCGATAAATGACTGGTCACCCCAATAAGCCAATCGCCTAGCCGATTTCCCCTGGAGGACCGGCTTGCACAGTGGCTCCCACACCATATCCGGACAGAGGAGCGCGGCCATCGCACTGTCAAGCCGAGGCACGCCTCCCCCATACCTTTGACCAACCCTGCTACCCGCGTAACCGGTACGTAGGTAGGAGTTAGTCCCATGATGTTGGCCACCGCCTGACCCCGACGAACATAGGCCCCCATCGATGGGAAAAATGGGTAGACAACGTCCACCCCTCTCACTGGGGGACGCTGCCAGGGATGGCCTATGAGGTCATCAGGGACAGGTGCAGGCAATGGCAGCGGCAGCGGCACACCGTTTGCGGTAGCGGCTACCGCCATGAGCTCGGGAAACAAGGCCCGCAGTTCCCTCTGCGAACCTTCCTCCACCGACCCCGCATCCCTCACATACAGCAGGCTGCGACTGGTCAAGGAGCCACAATCCGATGCGGCCGACAATAGGGCATCCTGCCGCTGAGGCCAAGGTGGTTCCTCGACATCCTCGAACAGGGCGCCCCATGGAGCCATTTCCCCCCCCCTCCGGGGTCTCCTGAGGAGGGATACTCTCCTCCACGGGGCCATCAAACAAAAATCCGTCCGCCTCGTCCATGAAGTCCTCAGTCTCCATCGGAAATCCCGAGCCGGACGCATCTTCGCTGGTCTCCAGCAGCTCCCCAAACCCAGGCCGTTCGCGTCTGCACGCCACCATCTTGCGACGCGAGCGAGCAGACGCGAAAAGTTTGCGTCGCAAATCCTCCGGCTCCAGAACAACCCCCCGTTCACCAACAGGCGATTCCCCAGAACCAGAGGAACCAGAGTCGAGATCAGGCCATCGCCGGAGCGACGGCACCGACCCCTCGGCTCTTCGGTGAGGAAAACTATCCACCGGCAGTCTCCCGGGCTGGGTCGGCAACCACGAGAGTGGCAACAGCCCAGCACCGAGGCGCACAACGGAGGCGGGAATGGAGAACCGGTGGTGAAGAGTAGGTCTAGCGGGTCTACTCTCCGCGGAATACATTATGACCCAAACCTTTTCTTGTACAACGAAAGTGAGAGAAGAAAAGATTAAGCACAATGTAAACCAGTCACAACTCTTTTCAACTAACAACACGTCAAGTGGGGTACTACCGAGGCACTTCCTTGTGGTGAAAGCGAGAAGGAGGAGAGCAGGTGACCACACACCTGCTTATGAAGGTAAGCTGATGAGGGGTGTGGTCAGACTAATACTGGTATTAAAGGTACATTTGTGGAATTTATTCAGTGCGCGTGCACGTACGCGAGGGAGTGCAGTAGTGATGCCAAGCAGAGCCCCTAACGGAACAGAACGTTGCATTTACCCATAATCCATTGCTGTATTAGACCCATGTGCCAGTATAACTTTTGTAAAGTAATGAAGCGCAAATGTAAAGTTAATCAATACACAATGAAACAATATCTTTATCTATATCTTTATCTATATCAAGGACCACAATGGAAATAAGTCTTGACTTTTTTGTGTAGCATCCTTGACATTTTTCTGGAATCTTGTATTTTTTTTTAAAATGTCTAATCAAATAAAATTAAATATCACATGTCAAAACTATTTTAACACTTTGATTACCACTGGTAATCCTGTTAAATGTCACCACCGACTTCAATGATAGCGTTGTGAATGCATATTCTCTCTCTTAAATGATGGCTATGTGTCTAATCTGCCTGTCGTTTATCAATGACTTGTTTGCAGTCAACATTGTCGAAACGGATGTTTTTTTTATCGGTTCATTTTCGTTTTATAGCATTTTGAAAAGCCCTCATTTTCAAGGAAAATATAAAGATTCCGTGATAAAAGGCATTTACTGGAATATTCTAGAATACACAAAAACGTTGTAATTTTTCGGCCTATTTATGAATCGTTTTCAAATAAACGCTAGATTATCGATAGTATATGTGTACTTATGCACGCTATAGAGGCGGGCTGAAAAATATATTCTCTCATTTCCTCATCAGCGATCACAGCCACACACACGCATAGGGAAAAAGCTATTATCTCCGTGAAAACAGGTCTGATTATCCTAAGACTGGTAAGATAGATTCCTTACCTGAGATCAGATGTTATCCAAAAAGATTATTCCAATTCCTGATCGCCATTCCAAATATCGATCACACTTATTGATTAGTGTTGAGTCCTGTAAATACATAATCCACACGTTTCCCGGGCCGGTGAGCACAATCGATCCTTCAGATGCCTTGAGGGAAAAATTAAATGAGGAAACCACCCCCCCTTCAGCAGTGTAATGTAATGGGGTGCAGTTACACAGGGAGAGACGATGGGGGGCGGTATCTTCCCAATTGAGCTCAGAGACTCTGCAGCACTAACCCGAGGCTCGATTGATGAAATATGAATTCAAATCGCCAATAAAAAAAAATACGGCAAACAAACGATATATGTCGTTGGCGAGCACTCAACTGGCGGCATGAACTAACGACTTATAGCGTTGGTGGCATCCAAAGTGTTAATAAAACAAGATTTCCGTTTTTCATTTCTACTCATTCATCCAAAACAAGACAGCAATTCTACTTCTGCATGCACCGGGAGAATTGAGCTCATAGCACAGATTTGGAGTTGATAGAATGGACATTGCTGTTCTTAGGAAATGTTGCACATGGTGGAAATAATGGAAATTAACATTTCTAACATGAACATTTAGTGTATGTTTAAAGTTGATACATTGCGGCATGGTAGAATTTTACTTTATATTACAACAGTATCCGTTTTTAACATTACAATTAGTGTCTGACACTATAGACACATGTTAAAAGTCAAAGTCAACTTTGTCATTTTCCAATTTGTGCAAGACATACAGAAAAATTCAATTACGTGCCCCCCTTCCCACGGTGTATATAGAAAGAGACAATGAACACAAAAGTAACATAGGACACAATATACAACACACAGGACTATGTACAATATAAACAGTACCTACAATTAAATGAATGAATGAATTAAATAAGAGGTAAAAGAGAACTTAGTGTAAATATTCCTTAATTTGTGTCAACGTTATAAAAATCCTATTGTATTCAACAAATTAATTATGATACACCACAATGTGCCCTTTCTATCTATTTTAAATCTATGGCCTTGCGATTCCACGGCTGTGCAGTACCGACAAGAGCAGGCGTTCCATCTCCTCTACAGAAACACTGACACTTCCATTCATTTAATGCAGGGATGTACACAGCATTTCACTTTCAACCAGGTATCTGATTAATTTAATGTATCAATTAGTAGTTCACCCAGTCCTTAGGTACATACGTGTGTGCGTGCGTGCGTGCGTGCCGGTATAGTAATAAGGGTTCTTGGTTCTGCCTCTAAAAACCAGATGTATATAGTACCCTGCGTTGTGTTTTGTCCGTTTGATAAACCCTTATTACTTATAAAGACCAACACGGTCTTGTAGAACGACCCGAGAGTGGAAGCATCAATGAGGAGAAGAGAAGTGATCTACTGTTCAGATCCGCTTTTATTTTCAGAGTCCAAAAAGTGAACAACAATGAATCTGGTTCAATGAAAAAAGGAGTATGTGCAATAATATTGATGGAAGCAAACCCTATGCCGTTTGTCATCAATACCAGAATAATCTAACACAATTAAAAATAATGGTCTTCATTGGTTCCTCGATGGCGGTGGCGTCTCCTAAGGAACAAAGAGATTCTGTTCTCGTTCTTGTTATGGTTTGTAACCGACCTCAAACGCAACGGCACAGACAGGAAGTTCAGAGTTAGCCAAAAGCTAGGGCGTATTTATTTACAGAGTCACAAGATGGATGAGGTACAGTAATCAAACAAACGGGGATCTGGCATGTGACGATGTAGCGGCTCTGCAGATACTCCCAGTAGATAGTGGTGAGGAATTGGCATGTGACGTTGTAGCGGCTCTGCAGATACTCCCAGCTTTCACTCACGTTGGAAAACGGAGAGAGAGAGATATCAGAAACAGCCCAACGAACACACAGAGGCAGAGAGGTGACTGAGTCCAGTATTAATCCCAAGTGACTTGATCTTCGGTGTACCACACGCAAGTTAGCTGAGTCCAGTGAAAAACAACACGGTATTCTTCAGTGTTATTCTAACACAAATTAGCTGAGTCCAGTGCAAAACAAAACGGAATTCTTCAGTGTTATCCTAACACACAAATTAGCTGAGTCCAGTACAAACAAAAACGGTATTTCTTCAGTGTTCACCAAACACACAAAAAACTGATAATCCAAAAGGACTGTTTCCAAAAACTCACCAGAGCGCAACGCGTAAAGCGGGCAGATAACGAGGCGCAGCTCCAAACGGGGAACCAGGTTCTCCACAGCGGTTCTCCACAAAAAGGTCCTGGAGAGAAAGAAGACAGGAACAGCGACGGGGAAAGGCAGGTATATGCAGTTGTATTCCAGAACGACCCAACATCGATAGCAAGGAGGTCTGTGTATATAAAGCCTTCAGGGGCGCTAATTACAAACTGTGACAGCTGCGGGATGAGATTGATACTTGCTCCAAAAGCGTGTGGCGGGGAATGCACCAATCAACACGGCACCTTAAAGGAACGGAGCGCGTGGCGGGGAATGCATCAATCAACATAGTACCTTAAAGGAACGGAGCGTGTGGCGGGAAGCGGACCAAACCTCACAGTACCCCCCCCTCCACGGGAGCCACCCGGCGACCAGCCCGACCCGGCTCGCCCGGATTGGCACGATGGAAGTCGGTGATCAGGCCGGGATCCACGATGAGCTGGCGGGAGACCCAGCTCCGTTCTTCCGGACCGTACCCCTCCCAGTCCACCAGGTACTGGAACCCCTGACCCCGCCGTCGAACGCCCATCAACCGGCGGACCTGCCACTGGGGGTGACCGTCCACCATCTCGGGAGGAGGTGGTTCCGGAGCAGGAGGCATCAGGGGACTGAGAGAGACAGGCTTAACCCGGGACACATGGAAAACGGGGTGAATGTGCATGGACGCAGGAAGCTTAAGACTCACCGCCGCCGGACTGAGTACCTTCAGAACCTCAAAAGGACCGACGTACCGGGGGTTAAGCTTCTTGGCCGAGGACCGAAGTGGAAGGTCCCTTGTGGAAAGCCACACCCTCTGCCCAGGGTGGTACGTCGGCGCAGGAACCCGGCGCCGGTCAGCCCCACGACTGGCGCGCTCCGATGACCGGAGCAGCGCAGTCCTGGTGATCTCCCAGACCCGACGACACCGGTCGAGGTGGTCCTGTACGGAGGGAACTGCCACCTCCAACTCCTGTGCAGGGAAAAGAGGGGGTTGGTAGCCCAGGGATACCTCAAAGGGTGAGAGGCCGGTGGCGGAACTGACCATGGAGTTGATGGAGTACTCGACCCAGGGAAGGAAACGGCTCCAAGAAGCGGGTTTCTCGGCAGCCACACACCGAAGAGCAGACTCCACACTCTGGTTCATCCTCTCCGTTTGTCCGTTAGTCTGGGGATGATAACCAGAGGAAAGACTGACCGTTGCCCCCAATCCCTTGCAAAAAGCCCGCCATACCTGGGAAGTGAACTGGGGCCCCCGGTCCGAGACGACGTCCTGGGGAAAACCATGGAGGCGAAACACGTGGCGTGTCAGGAGGTCCGCCGTCTCGGCCGCCGAGGGAAGCTTGGGAAGGGCCACGAGGTGAACCCCCTTGCTGAACCGATCCACCACGGTCAGTAGGCACGTGTTCCCCTGGGAAGAAGGAAGACCTGTGACGAAGTCCAGCGCCACATGTGACCAAGGACGGCTCGGAATGGGAAGCAGCTGCAATAGCCCGGAGGGTGCCTGGTGGGAGGCCTTGCTGCGGGCGCAGACTGCGCAGGCCAGTACGAACTCCTTGACGTCGTTCCTCATGGTGGGCCACCAGAATCGATGAGCCAGGAAGGAGAACGTGCGATGAACGCCCGGGTGGCAGGCGAACCGGCTGGTATGGCCCCACTGGAGGACCCGGGACCGGACCGAGTCGGGGACGAAGAGACGATGAACCGGTACATTGCCTGGAGCGCGATGGAAGCGTAGGGCACGCCTTACCACCCCCTCGATGCCCAAGGTGACTACTCCTACCACCCTGGCCTCTGGGAGGATGGGAGTCGGGTCCTCAGTGGTTGGAGCCCCCTTGGAGTGTAACCGGGACAGGGAGTCGGCCTTCGTGTTGCGGGAACCAGGGCGAAACGTCAGCGAGAAGTCGAACCGACTGAGGAAGCTGGCCCATCTTGCCTGCCGGCCATTGAGGCGCTTGGAAGCACGGATGTACGTCAGGTTCTTGTGGTCCGTCCAAATGGTAAATGGCTCCTCGGCCCCCTCTAGCCAATGACGCCACTCCTCCAAGGCAGCCACAACCGCCAGCAGCTCCCGATTGCCGATGTCATAGTTCCTCTCGGCAGGGAGGAAACGACGCGAGTAGAAGGCGCACGGATGTACCTTCTGGTCTGTTGCCGACCGCTGGGATAAGATAGCTCCCAGTCCAGTATCCGAGGCGTCCACCTCTACGATGAACTGTCTCTTGGGGTCTGGATGGAGCAAGATCGGGGCGGAAGTGAACCTCTTCTTGAGGGAGCGGAACGCAGCACACGCCGCTGGGGACCAGTCGAACGGCAGGGCGGGAGAGGTCAGCCTGGTAAGCGGTTCCGCCACTTGACTGTAGTTCCGGATGAATCTTCGGTAGAAGTTGGCGAACCCGAGGAAGCTCTGTAACTCCTTCCGAGAGGTGGGTTCCGGCCACTCCTCCACGGCCCGGATCTTGCGAGGGTCAGCTCGGGTCAAGCCTCTCTCCACGATGAAGCCCAGGTAATCGACGGAGTCGGAGTGGAATCGGCACTTCTCTGCCTTGACGAAGAGCCGATTGTGGAGGAGGCGCTCCAGCACACGGCGGACATGCTGGATGTGTTCCTCGAGGGTCTTGGAGAAGATGAGGATGTCGTCTAGGTATACTACCACAAACTCCTCCAGCATGTCACGAAGGACGTCGTTCATGAGCGCCTGGAATACCGCCGGAGCGTTGGTGAGGCCGAACGGCATTACCAGGTACTCGTAGTGGCCCCTGGGAGTCTTGAAGGCGGTCTTCCACTCATCGCCCTCTCGGATACGGACTAGATGGTAGGCACTCCGGAGGTCCAGCTTGGTAAAGACGGTAGCCTGGGTGAGAGGCTCGAAGGTGGAGTTCATGAGAGGAAGAGGGTACTTGTTCTTAATGGTGATCTCGTTGAGCTGGCGATAGTCGATGCAGGGTCGAAGGTCTCCGTCCTTCTTCCCAACAAAGAAGAAACCGGCCGCCACAGGAGAGGAGGAAGGCCGAATGAGTCCTGCTTCCAAGGACTCAGAGATATATTGATCCATCGCTGCCTTCTCAGGGACGGTCAGACTGTAGAGGCGGCTGCCGGGAAGGGGAGCCCCTGAGCGGAGGTCGATGGCACAGTCGTAAGGCCGGTGAGGCGGAAGGGCCTGAGCCCTGGACTTACTGAAAACCTCCTTGAGGTCGTGGTACTCGGGGGGTATGGTCGAGAGGTCCGGAGGCGGCTCACAAACGGATCTCCGGGGCGAGGGACAGGACGCCACCTGAAGACACTGGGCATGACAGGAGGAGCTCCACCCCCTGATGGTACCGGAGGACCAGGCGATGTGGGGCTCGTGCAGCGCGAGCCAGGGCCGGCCCAGGACTACTGGGACAAGAGGGGATCTGGTGATAAAAAACTGGAGTCTCTCAACGTGGTTACCAGCAATGGTGAGCAGGACAGGACAGGTGCGTTGAGTGATGTCAGCCAGGCGGTGTTGGTCCAATGCGAATACCTCCAATGGCCTAACGAGGTCCTCAAGTGGAATGTTGGCCCGGGTAGCAAACTCGAAGTCTAGGAAACTCTCGTCAGCCCCCGAGTCAATGAGTGCCTCCACCGTGGCCCGTTGGTCCGCCCAGGCCAGGGTGACGCTCATCAGACGGCTAGGTGGTGCATGGCTCTGGGAACGAGAAAAACGGCTCACCAGGATCTCCCGGGGTCCCGGCGAGCCTGGTCTTTTGGCCGGGTGGGGCAGTTGGCGATACGGTGTCCATCCCGACCGCAGTAGAGGCAAAGGCCGGACCTGAACCTCGCCTCCCGTTCAGCTTGGCTAAGATGTGAACGTCCCAGCTGCATGGGTTCCTCCCAGGCACCGAACGGGAGGGGAAGGGGCCACCAGTCGTGTTGGGAGCAGGGCGGACCGCAGTACCGTCACGAGTACGGGGGTCTGGAGAACCTCTGGAGGTCCCTGTCGGGTTCTCTCACGTCTTCTCTCCTGGAGGCGTCCGTCGATGCGAATGGCGAGGCTGAATAGGTCCTCGAGGGACTCAGGTTCCTCACGGGTCGCGAGCTGGTCCCTGACAGCGTCGTTGAGCCCCCTCATGAAGGTGAGACGAAGCGCTTGATCGTTCCAACCGCTCTCCGTTGCCGCCAGTCTGAACTCCAGCACGTAGTCGGTGACCCCGCCACTGCCCTGCCGGAAGGTGCCCAACCGGGCTCCAGGGTCCTGGCCACGGGCTGGGTGGTGGAAAACCCTGCGGAGCTCAGCCACGAAGTCTGGGTAGGAAAAACAGAAATCAGCCCCCATTGCCCAGGAGGCAGTGACCCACTGGGCTGCCCGGCCTGAGAGCAAGTTAGTCATGTAAGCCACTCGGGCTCCCCTTGAAGTGAATCGGCTGGGTTGATGACGAAAAACCAACTCACATTGCATGACGAATGTGGCACAATCCTCGAAGTTACCATCGAACAACCGTGGTTTGGAGAGACGGGGCTCCCGAGGTGCGGGATCGGGAGGCGCGGGGCCTGTCAGGGCTGCGGGTGATGCTCCGGCCGAGGCTCCTGAAGTAAGTGGGGTTACAAGCAAGGTGTTAACGGTTTCACTCAGCGCTTGTAATTGGTGGAGAATATTAGACTGCTGGCTAGCCAGAGAGCCAAGGGACTCCTGAATAGGCAGGACCTGGTCTCGGAGCTCCTGTACAGCAACCGCAGCCGCACCTAGCTGTAGGCTGTGGTCGTTGGTTAACTCAATCTGGACCGCCAACGCTGTTCTGACCCTCTCTGTGTCGGCTGAGGTCATCATGGTTGGGTCGTAATGTTATGGTTTGTAACCGACCTCAAACGCAACGGCACAGACAGGAAGTTCAGAGTTAGCCAAAAGCTAGGGCGTATTTATTTACAGAGTCACAAGATGGATGAGGTACAGTAATCAAACAAACGGGGATCTGGCATGTGACGATGTAGCGGCTCTGCAGATACTCCCAGTAGATAGTGGTGAGGAATTGGCATGTGACGTTGTAGCGGCTCTGCAGATACTCCCAGCTTTCACTCACGTTGGAAAACGGAGTGAGAGAGATATCAGAAACAGCCCAACAAACACACAGAGGCAGAGAGGTGACTGAGTCCAGTATTAATCCCAAGTGACTTGATCTTCGGTGTACCACACGCAAGTTAGCTGAGTCCAGTGAAAAACAACACGGTATTCTTCAGTGTTATTCTAACACACAAATTAGCTGAGTCCAGTGCGAAACTAAACGGAATTCTTCAGTGTTATCCTAACACACAAATTAGCTGAGTCCAGTACAAACAAAAACGGTATTTCTTCAGTGTTCACCAAACACACAAAAAACTGATAATCCAAAAGGACTGTTTCCAAAAACTCACCAGAGCGCAACGCGTAAAGCGGGCAGATAACGAGGTGCAGCTCCAAACGGGGAACCAGGTTCTCCACAGCGGTTCTCCACAAAAAGGTCCTGGAGAGAAAGAAGACAGGAACAGCGACGGGGAAAGGCAGGTATATGCAGTTGTATTCCAGAACGACCCAACATCGATAGCAAGGAGGTCTGTGTATATAAAGCCTTCAGGGGCGCTAATTACAAACTGTGACAGCTGCGGGATGAGATTGATACTTGCTCCAAAAGCGTGTGGCGGGGAATGCACCAATCAACACGGCACCTTAAAGGAACGGAGCGCGTGGCGGGGAATGCATCAATCAACATAGTACCTTAAAGGAACGGAGCGTGTGGCGGGGAGCGGACCAAACCTCACAGTTCTCAGCTTACAGCAGTCTTCTCTGGCTCTCCTCCTGTGCCTGGGTGGTTTCAAAAAGCGTGTGTGTTCTCTATCTATCGTGCATTCTTTTTTAAAGCTTAGACTCCTCCTCCTAGAATACGTGTCAGAGGGGAGTAGCTCTACATCCTGATTGGTTGAAACATCTTACGGCCGTTTTTGGTTACGCCCGGTCTCACATGACTTTCTTAGAGAGGCCGGCTTAATATCTCTAAGAGAATATGTTATTTCATTTAGTTAACCGTTTATATCCAGTGTCTAATTTGACTAACTACCAGTTTAATAATTTAGTAATGGCTATATTTTAATCATAAACATTATCGTTTTTTCTGAACAGAATTTGGAGGTGTATAACCATGTTTAGTCATATGGTTTTAACCAAGAATATTGGCTCCTATATACCCTAACCCTAACCCTAACCCTAGGGAGATTGCTAATCAAGACCTGGGTGTTACCTCCTGTCCTCCTGTGTCCCCGTCTGCTGTGTCAATAGCACCAGCCTTTGAAATGGT
Source organism: Notolepis coatsorum (assembly GCF_963971535.1). Lineage (NCBI taxonomy): Eukaryota > Metazoa > Chordata > Actinopteri > Aulopiformes > Paralepididae > Notolepis > Notolepis coatsorum. The sequence goes on along the minus strand of NC_140165.1, from coordinate 283,002,252 downwards.
AAGTCGGCCTGCCAGCCACTCATAACCTATTGTTTTCACCTGTTCCCCCCAGGGGGAACAGAGCAGCTATAATTAACTCTAAAACGGGGAATGCTAATCCAATTCTCCCCCAGGGCCTCGCTTTTAACAGACAGACCCCCCTAGTATTGAATGTTGTTCAGAGAGGGTAGTTTGGCAGAGTCTATAATCAAAAGCCTATGTATTTTGATCCAATATATGATTACTAATATGAGACCAAGTGTGGTGTATCGATCATACCAAGTTCAAACCTCCCAGTAGCTTGTCGACCTGTTTTGGGGAATGCAGACTTCAACCATATTTTCCTACCCATATTTCATAATAGTTTTACAGTTTGAGCAGGGAATTATACCACATTCCCCGGTTGGGGATTTATACATCCCCATATACCTGTTATTAACTTCTCAATCAAACTGGTCATACACCGTACAGATACCATAACCTTTTAACCTTAGCAAAACTACCTAAAAAACCAAAAAACTTAAAGAATTTCTAAAAAACAGTTCATTTCTGTACAGTACCAGATCCATTCATCACCCTCGTTATTCACTTTCACACACATTTATCAGTTATTAAAAGTTGACATCCAGTCTAGGTCCGTTTCTCTATACAAAGAGAACATCGTCCCATTTATCAGCTTTTTTGTTTATTTTACTATACTTATTATGTATTTAACCAAACATGTCTATTTGTGTGTCTGACTCTGAAAGAAAAGGATTATTGCACCGCACAAAAAGATTAAACATTTCTAAGAAAAGAGGGAGCGTAAAAATCTAAAAATATATACAATTCTGCTCCCTCCATGGATCGCTGAGGTCTCAATTAGCATTAGCTTTCATCCTGCCAGTTATCCCTCATCAAACCTCCTGAGGTTTCTTGATAACTCGTTGTGGTCGAGGACATTCTTCTGGACTTGTGCTAATCACTGCTCCTTCCGGTTGTGGGCAGTCTTGGTACTGCTCCAGTCTTCACAGAAGGAAAATAATTCTCCCTCTGTCCTGTTATCGCTATTTGGATTTGTTATGTACAACAGGCAATTTGATTGGAATATCACATTTTCGCTCAGATACATCTTTACTGTTCTGTATTGACAATACATTTTCCTCCAAATTAGTTATCTATATATTTCATGGCTCCTTATCGTTAATATCCAAAAAAATTCACATGGCTCTCAATTACTTTGTGCCGTACTCTATTACTAGACCAATGTCTTAAGTTCAACACAGTATACCCCACCACCCTTTGAGTGTGGAATATCATTTTCACAATCATACCTCTGTTTCCAGACAGTTTCCTCGGCTCGGACAGCCAGCTCTGACCAGACCCATCCTCCAACAGATCCTACACGCACGGCAACAAACCACAGTCGCCTTTAAACACACATCTTTCACACACCCTGCCAGCCTCTAACAAGCCATCACAGAGTCCCCCATAAGCCAATTATCAATTGCACATGTCCACACCCTACACAAAAGCTATTTGGCCAATGGCGACCAAAATCGACTGAGCTTATCTATGTACAGAGAATCATGTTTTTCCAACACTCACCACAAAACTGCGACACAACCTCCCAGATTCTAAATCTGGATTCTTAATGGGCGGAGAACAAAATCATGAACCAGCTCTAGTCCATCCACCCTGTTCTCAGTCCACTATATAGACATATACTACCAGTCCCGCTGTGTCGCCACCATCCTCCTACCCTGACCGGTGAGAGACCACTCCCAGCCCGTCAGTTCCTAAGAAAAAATAGAGAAAAGCAACAAAAACAAAGAAAAACATGCCAAAACAACAAATGAAAACAATAAACAAAAATTGTGCGTGTCGTTTTTCAACCACACCCTAAAAACCAAAATAAAAAATTCCGGCCAAAGGCAGAAATTGCTTGTAAAAAACTAGGAAAGAAAATTAAAAAGAAATATACTCCTATATCTATTATTCATGATTGTTAATCCACTTTGACCCTTTTAACCTCCTTCCAGTTAAGAGTACCCCCCTCCCGTTTGGATGCACTCCTTCCCCTCTTAGATGCACCTCTCCCGTAAGGTTTAGGTAGTCCGCTACGTCGGTACAACCAGCCTTGGCTGCCTTGCCCGACACCGGCCCCTCTCCCCCAACAGAGATGCAGGTATCCACTTCCGGTGGTAAGGTCTCCTCTCATGAACGGAAGAAGTCCCCTTATTTTACCTTCAGGTGCAGTTCTTTAGGCTGGGTCCCTTTCCAATCTTAGGAGTGACAGTCCAGATTCCTCTGAATTGACACCCCTTACCCCTCTGCTTCCCAGTGGTTCTTTTCAAACCTGCTGATCACAGAAGCACAACTCGCCTACTAACGCATTCGGTTTCGGCTTACTGTGGCCTGACTGTACATTGAGCCAGATGCATTTATGCCAATAGGGTCATAATGCTCTCTGACCGGCCGGTGACGCAGTCGATAGAGATCTCATAGTCCATCATCAAGTCAGGACCCCAAGCAGCTAATTGTCCGTAGTACCTATCAGCCACTCAGTTTTGAAACCTACGGTCTGCTCCCCACCCCACTTAGCTATGGGAATGGAAACTTTGACCGTTTTCACCAGCCTGGCCTGTTCACAGCAGGTGCTGTGCCCCTTCCGGTGCACTGCCCCACTTCTAGGTGTGGACCGTTGTCCACGTACCACCCAGTGCCCACTTACTTACGTGCGACGTTTCCTGGGCCGACTAGACGGAAACACAGTAAGATGTTGATCATCTTGCCAGACACGGGGGCCATTCAGTCTCTCCCCAGCTTACTATATTGACAGTTTAACGTGCCGAGGGAATCTTCCGTTTCCACTGCCGCCTGCTGACGGATAGAGGTTCGGAGTGCCTACCTCCTCCCTACCCGTCTATCAATATCATCTTCTTAATTCCTTAATTGTGCAGTCCACCCTTTGACCAATCTGATTATTGATCAAGCATGGATAATTACTACTGATCACTAGCTGAAGCAGTATCGTCTCATTACTCTGTCTAACATTAACTGTTCCAAAAATCTGTTTCACTACCATTTTGTTGTTAGTATAATTAGCCATGCGGATGCCAGTTACACCATATTTCACTTGCCTACGTTCGTCACACATCCATTTTAGTAACTTGCACACATAATCCAATTATCTAACCTATCTATATCGCTTCTTTTCTATTTTTTATTCTAGTCAGTAGCATTTTTATTTTTCTATTCAGCCGATGGCCTCTTCAGACACGACGTTTGATAATGACCTATCAGTCCACAGGTCCAGCAAACCTGTCCCTGTTCCCTCGGTTGTGGGGCCCTGTGGGCCCCCCGCCTGTAATCGGATGGCCCTGGGTTCGTCGGCCCCAGAGTCTGTCCTTGCTTTCTGCCATTACCTCCATGGCTCTTTCCTCTGACTGTCCCTCTTTGGGCTCGCCCCCCTTTGCCACAGGATCTGGCCATGTGACCAAATTCACCACAAATCCAGCAATCTAGATTCACACCTCTTTGGTCTTCTCCTGGCATGTCCTGCTGCATGGGAAAGAAAGACACATACCTGTTCCTTTCAGCCGCTGTCCTTTGAGCCTGTTGTTGGGAGGGGCCTGGAAACTCACCTTTATCCGGGCAACGGAGCACAGGGCATTCCTTGATCACGGCGGCCTAGTTCTGATGCCCGAAGCATGACATCACAAACTGTACCACTCAGCAGTACATTCTTTTTAGCCAGTTCTTGCCCCAGTCTCTGCGTCTCGTGTGCGGCTTGACCAATCGCCCGCTGTGTCTTCATCAGGTCTCGATGAACTGCCTCATGTCGTTCGAACGCTTCTATAACCGCTCTCTCCTGCTTGTAGGTCTGCCCCCCTTCCTCCATCTCGGCGCTGGCGGTCTGACTTCCCGTCTCTGGGCCCCGCCTCTCATCTTGGCTCTGGTGCTGGGGGGGTTCTGGACCAGGGGAGCTTGTGGGCTGTGGACACTGTTCTTGATACCGACCCCGGATTTGCCCGTATTCGGCTCTTCTTCTTCTGTTAAGCCATCGAGGTCCTCCCCCTCTGGGTTGAGGACGATACTCTCCTCCTCGGGGTTGATATTCCTGGTCACAGTCTCTAGACATCAAAGTTTGGTGAATTTGCTCTACATTTAACATTCACACTTCACTCTCATGCACTCGTAATATTACCGTTTGGAAAAACAAGTTTCTCTGTGTTCAAAGCTATTTTTACAAACCTGAGTTAAAAATCACTCATACTGTCAGATTTTACCTGGTGCAGACAGGAATTGATAAGTTGCTTATTATACTATACCCAGACTTCAACAGTAAATTTTTCCCCAGTTGGAGTTGGAATCGTCAGAACTGCCTCTGTCTGCCCCCGAGCAACTGTGGAGAAAGAAATAAAAAAACATACACTTAATTAGGAGTGGTATTTCCCTTCACAATCCATCATTATCTTTAAGCATGGAAATTTCGGGCATCTCTATACTAATATCACTTTAGAGAGAGTTAGTGCAATTTATTTGAATCATAACGACACAGCCTTAGCTGCGTTTTGTCCTTTGTCCAATCTGGAAAACTGGATCTTCCAATCATTTTGTCGTGTATCCTCTCACACGACTCTGAGGAACACAATTTTGCATCAACCTCTCCCGTCTGTTTCTGGTACATTGATGGTCCTTTCCTTTGAACAATGAGAATTATTTCCACAGCCTATCATTTCTAAACATTTGTGCTGGATATGGTAATTTAGTTGTTTTAAAATGTCTTCTTCCCCTTAATGAATTTGTCATACTCATAACTTTTCTCATAAAATATTCTAAATCCTATTGACAGTTTAATGCCTATGTGTAAATGTAATTTTAACATTAGCTTCTATGTGTTGCTGTATTTATTTCTATCTAAGAAAGCCTAATATGTATTCCTATCTTACATCACACTTTACATCACATTATTCACATAATTCATTCATAATTAATATCCATTCCCCCTTTTTAACACCAAATTTAGGTGTTAACTTAAACCGCCATCGTCTCACGAGGAAAAAAATAAACCTTCAGTGACTCATCACCGAAACCTCGCTCTTGGTGTAGCATCCCACTACCTGTCTTATAAATCACAGGCGCAGACACTACCCCCATTGAAATCCCTGCAGACCAATGATATCCCACCGGCCTGCCATCCGCAGCCCAAGACATCCCCTCCCAGTTTGCAACCTGAAAGAGAATCCCGGGCTCCCCACAAAGATATTCAAAATCCACACAACTTTCAACCACTGCTGCACCTAAACCGGCCAGCGTCCACACAGCATCTCAGATTCACATCAATAACAACAAACACCTCTACCGCAAGTCCCACATATAATATGGCACAAAGCCTAAACCCATTCCCAATTGCACCCCTCGACCCCCTGATATCTCAGTGGGGGAGTTGGGAGCCGGTACCCCGTTCAAATGAAAAAAAATAAAAATACACACCATGGCCGCCCAAACCAGAATCAACCCACTATGGAAATACTGCATACACATACACACAACCGTGGCAGGCGAGAATTCTACCACTGAACCACCAATGCATAACATCCCCAGGCACGTCCCCTATGTCATACCCTTTGCACACCCCGGCCTTACCATCCTCTAACCCAGAATGTCCACCACGCCGATCACAGAAAGGTAGCCGGGGCGTACTCCTGATATGCCGGCATCAACGGGACACCCACCCCTGCTCGGCCCCGTCACATCCTCCTGTATCCCTACCAACATCGCAACCGCAGGTGCAGCCCAGCAGAGCGACCCCTCATACGCAGGTCCATCTGCGCAGAGAGTCCCAAACATAAACCCAAAGCACACTTTGACTTACAGCCACACCACCGTGAACGCAACACAAAAGACACTGACATGGAGTCTCTGTCACACCAGCCAGAGTTCGTCCAAACGCAAAGGAAGAAGTACGAGCGCCATGCCGACCAAAGCGTAGCGCCACTGGTTCAACACGACCGGCCGCCACCCAGGGACCACATCATATGGTCCATATGCAGCTTTGTCAACCTGAACCTGCGTCGCCCCGGGTCAGCAGCGCTTCACTTCTCAGTTAAGTCAAGGGACCGGAAGGTGGCCGGAGACCTGGAGAGAGCCAGAGAGTACGGCTCCACCACCCGCTGCGTACAACATCATCGCCCTGACGCCTGCCATTATCACCGCCTTCGTACACGTCCCACTCGCCATTACCATCACGTGGACGTCAACTAAACCAACACTAAAGTAATTCTGCCGTTCAGCCCTACGATGTGGCTTCTAAGCGCCGTTGAGTTCCCATCACAACTATGTGATGCACACTTTTACTGGTGAAGTTTACAGTGGGAAGAGAGAGGGAAAGAGGGAAAGAGAAGGAGACGGGAAGAAAGAGAGAGCGCGTACTACTTCACCTCATCCCACTTCCCAATACACACCTATGCGCTCCCAAATCCACCCACCACATTGCTCTAACCACTCTACTCTAACCACTCTACACGCAATACCCATCAACCTTCCCTGAATCAACATCACCAGCACCCAAAACCGGCCATAACTGTGTAGAACCGACACAGTCCCAAGCCTAAAGCTGCCTCCATTAACTTTAAATTGAAAACATAACCCTTTAACTGAATATCAAATAGCAAGCCACCTTAGATCCCAACTTGACAAGGTAGAGAAAGAGAGAGAGAGAGAGAGAGGGAGGGAGGGAGAGGGAAAGAGAAAGGGAGAGCGGGAGGGGGAGGAGGGAGAGGGAAGGAGGGGGAGAGAGAGAGAGAGTGGGGGAGGGGGAGCGGAGGGAGAGAGAGAGAGAGAGCAAGAGAGAGGGTAAGAGAGAAAGAGGGGGAGCGGGAGGGGGAGAAGGGAAGGAGGGAGGGAATTAGAGAGAGAGCGAGAGTGTGAGGCAGAGGGAGAGGGGGGGGATTTAAGAGAGGAAAAATGAAGCGGCAACACCGCCCTCTGCTGTAACGTTCTAACATCACCCCTACTACACTACAATACCCCACAACGTCCTGTAGGAGGTGTCCTCACCATTCTACAACAAGAGTGTCATCACGCAGCCAACCATACCTACGTCAACCCACGCGGTCTCTTATCATGAAACTACACGCCCCAGAATCCCCATACCCGTGTCGCGTATTCTTGGAATAACGTGAGACCACAACTGTGAACTGATCTGGTCATTTATTTACCATCGCAATCACGTACGTTAACTCTCCCGTTACCTTGAACTCCCCTCCTACACATAGCCCCCAGCCCCATTCCTATTGGCCGGGCACTCACCTTACTTCCTGTTCATCATAACAATAGACCCGGCCCACATAGATTGTCTAAACTAGGATAACACCACATCTCCCCTTTCTCGAGAACAAAGGGTAGACTGCCTTTGTCTCATCAAACCTTAGAGGATTATTCTGCCTCTTGTGTAGAAAGGTCTGTCCCTGTTTAACCCTGTAACACAAACATTATTATTCATAGTGCCTTATACTAGACCCATAGCATTTACATTTTACATACCATATTTACATAACATTTAATTTGTCCTATTATACATCCTTTTTTTTTTTTTTTTTTACAATTTCAGATCCCCTTTTCCCCCAGTTCACAGGTCAAGCCTATTAGGTTTCACTACAGTTCTCCCAGACCGGGTTTTGAGAGTGAGAGTCCCTTTAGGTGCGGCTTGGGGTACCACACCCGGTGACATGGGAGCCTGCTCAGGAGTTGGCTCAGCCTGCTCAAGAGTTGGCTCTGGTGTTTGGTGCTGTAGTGGGGAACCTCTGTCCTGCTCAGATGCCTGAAGAGGTATCAGGTGCAGGCGGTTGCGTCTCACCACCCCCTGAGATAGATCCACCAAGTATGACCTTGGAGTGGAGTGCTTCTGGAGCACTGTCCCAGACTCTTCAGCGTCAGTGACCCATACTTGTTCTCCTGGTGACAAGTCACTGAGAGCTTTGGCACGGTGACGTTTGTTGTAATTTTCAGCATCCGCCACGCCTCTCTTCTCCTCCTTCCGAGCGAACGCACTGCAGTCCGGCAGCGCAGGAACCAGCTGGGAGGGAATGGTCGGCACAGTGGTGCGGAGACGTCGGCCCATGAGAAGTTGAGCCGGGCTGTAACCACTCTGGAGAGGTGTGGCTCTGTAGGCGAGTAGAGCCAGATAAGGATCTCCAGCCTTTTTCAGCAGATTTTTCACTGTCTAGACTGCGCGTTCTGCTTCGCCATTACTTTGAGGAAACCTCGGGCTGCTGGTGACATGCCTGAATCCATATGTAGCTGCAAAGGACGCGAAGGCCTGTCCAGAAAACTGTGGCCCATTATCTGACATCAGGACTTCTGGAATGCCATGGCGGGCGAAGATTGAGCTGAGGTGAACGATGATGTCGGTGGACCTGGTGTGAGATAATATTGCAATCTCAACATACCTGGTGAAGTAGTCGACAACGAGCAGGTATGTCTTGCTTCCCAAGACAAACAGATCTGCCCCCAACTTCTGCCATGGTCTTTCAGGGCGTTCAGACACCATGAGTGGCTCTCTGTGGTTATGGCGCTCTTGTATGCATGTCCTGCAGTTGAGTACCATGTTATTTATCTGCTGCCCGAGTCCTGGCCACCACACGGACTGATGAGCACGCGCTTTACATTTCACCACGCCTTGGTGTCCCTCATGAATTTTGGCCAGCACATCATTTTGCATTGTTGCTGGTATTACAAGCCGTGCTCCTTTCAATAGTAATCCATTTTCCACTGTGAGTGTATCTCGCTCTGGCCAGTAGTTTTTCAACAGCGGTTCCTCTTTTACATGCACTGGCCATCCTTCTGTGCACAGTGTTATAATACGTGAGCAAACACTGTCAGCTTTCAGCTGTTCTTTCAGGTTTTCCATGTATGAGGCACTGACAGGTAGACTCTCGAGAACAAAGTCCACGTATATGTTGGTGCTCTCCATCAGCTCTTTATCTCCTGCAGACATGCGTGACTCCACAGGTGCACGCGACAGCATGTCTGCTGTCCAAAGTGACTTTCCTGGTACATGCACAATGGAGTATGAGTAGCGCATGAGCCTCATTCTGAAGCCCTGGATTCTTGGCGGCAGCAGATCCAGTGCTTGGGCTCCAAGTAGACTGAGTAGGGGTTTGTGGTCGGTCTCCAGGCAGAAATGTTTCCCTATGAGGTAATCCCGGAACCTTTCACAGGCCCATGTGAGGGCTAGCTCCTCCTTCTCTACCTGCGCGTAACGCTGCTCAGTTGGATTGAGCGAGCGTGATGCATACGCCACAGGCTTCCATCCCTCCTCCTCTCTCTGGAGAAGAACGCCTCCCAATCCATATGATGATGCATCAGCTGACACTTTAGTGTCTCTGTTCGGGTCATACATAGCCAGCACAGGAGCAGAACACAGTGCCTTCTTCAGCGCTTCAAACGCCATAGCCTGGTCCACGTCCCAGACCCAACAATTTCTCTTTGAGAGGAGGTCACGAAGCGGCTTATCAGTCTCGGCCAGCTGGGGGATGAACTTTCCCAGCTGATTGACCATGCCGAGAAAACTCCTCAATTCAGTAACGTTTGTAGGCTCCGCCAACTCTGTGATGGCCTCTGTCTTCCTCGGGTCAGGGCGGATGCCCTCCGATGTGATGATGTGACCCAGGAAAAGCATTTCACTCTTGGAGAACTCACATTTGTCCACATTCAGGGTGAGGCCAGCTTTTTCCACTCTTTGTAGCACAGCATGGAGTCGAGCATCGTGCTCTTCCTGGTTCCGCCCCCACACTAATAGATCATCAATGTGGCAGACCACCCCTTCTAGCCCCTCTATGACCTCCACCATCATGCACTGGAAGTGTTCAGGTGCTGAGGCGATTCCAAATGGAAGACGGTTAAAGTGGAATTGGCCAAAGGGTGTAATGAACGTGGTGTACTTGGCTGATTCCTTCGTGAGTGGAATCTGCCAGAACCCCATGTTGGCATCCAATTTGCTGAATATCTTCGCTCCCGCAAGTGTCCCGAGATTCTGCTCTACTGACGGTAAAATGTACTTTTCACGGCACACATACTCATTCAAGCCTGTCAAGTCCACACATAAACGCACCTTCTCTGTCTCTTTCTTGGGTACGACCACCATGCCGGCGCACCAGGCGGTCGGCTCCTTCACGCGGCTGATAACACCCAGCCTTTCCATGCGTTGGAGCTCTTCCTTGACCTTCCCCACCAACGGCAGTGGAATTCTCCTGGGGGTTTTCAAGAAAATCGGCACAGCATTGGTATGTGGTATGATCTACGTACCATACCCAGCCCACTGCATAGCTTTGGGTAGCTCGTCTTGAGGGTCCCCCTGTCCACACTGTTGACACGGATGAGCAGGCCCAGGGCCACTATGGCTGGCAACCCAAGCAATGGCGTACTCAGATTTTTGACCACATAGACTTTCTCCGTGGTATGTTTGGCTCCCTTTCTCAGCTGCAGTCTGGCGAAACCCGACACATCCAACGGAACCCGTCCTGGACCCAATAAGGGTCTCTCTGCTCTCTGGAGAAGAGGCTGCTGTGCATGGGAAAATATACTGTTAAACATTGTCTGTGACACAGCCGTAACATCCGCTCCGGTGTCCAATTTGAAAACGATGTTTTTTCCCATTATGCCTATCTCAGCAGTCCATGCCTCTTGCTCAGATGTCACAGAGCCAAGAAAATAGCCCCTTTTCTTTTCTTCCTCAATACCATGCACAGCCTTACCAGAACGGCACACATGCTGGTAGTGACCCATTTTCCCACAGGAATGACACCTGACCTCATTTGCAGGGCACTCGTATTTAGGGTGGGGCCCGCCCCCACATTTGTAACACTGTGAGCTGTTTTGATTTTTACTCTGGCTGCTGTGTGCTCCATAACTCTTGTTTTTGGTGAAACTAGGCTTGTCATACTGCTGCCTGCCTTTAAACACTCTATCCACAGAGCTAACACTCTCCATGAGTCTCACACAACTGGCATCGCTCCTCAGTGTGTGTTGCTGTTTTTTAATCTCTTCTGATTGTCTAGCCATGTTAATGGCTTTTTCCAGGTCTAGATTTTTCTCCATCTGCATGCGTTCTGAGAGATGTGTGTTAGCCAGTCCCACTACGATCCTGTCCCTAATTAGCTCATCATGCAACGTCCCATAATGGCACTGCTCTGCTAATCCATACAGGGAAGTAATAAATGCATCCACAGTCTCGTTTGCTTCTTGCTTGCGCATGTTAAAACGTGCACGTTCATACACAATGTTCTTTTTCACAACAAAGAAAGACTGAAAGCCATCTCGCACTTTACCGTATTCCAGCTGGTCTGTAGCACTGAGATTCAAGCCTCTCAAAACATCATCAGCTTCATCTCCCATACAGTAAATCAACGTGTTTACCTGATTTTCTTCTGAGCTTGCAGTTAAATTGCTTGCCTGACGGAACCTCTCGAATCTCCTGATCCATTTAGTCCACTCGAGCGGCTTGGAAAAATCAAAGGGCTCAGGCGGTTGGATGTTGAAAGTAGCCGCAGGTACGTTAGCCATGATGCTACCTCCGCTTCTACCTGGCTGCTCTTTCTCCTCCTTGTTACTCATGAAGCCTCTTTATTCCACCTCCGAGGTAGACCGTTTGATCTGTTTCACAGCACTTCTGACACCATGTCGCGTATTCTTGGAATAACGTGAGACCACAACTGTGAACTGATCTGGTCATTTATTTACCATCGCAATCACGTACGTTAACTCTCCCGTTACCTTGAACTCCCCTCCTACACATAGCCCCCAGCCCCATTCCTATTGGCCGGGCACTCACCTTACTTCCTGTTCGTCATAACAATAGACCCGGCCCACATAGATGGTCTAAACTACCACACCCCGGAAGTCGCTCCCCGCGTCCCTGCGAGGTCCCGCAGCCAGCCACTTACCAGCAGCACCACGCGAGACCTCGCCACGGGAGTTGCATCATGCTTACACACATGATGGTCTCGTCGCCTACCACCAACTGTACCACCATAAATTGCTACCACTGCTCATTAATCCAACCTATCACCAATATAATAAAGTTATTGTAATTCAAGAGATAAGACCTCTTGCATAAACGACACAACAGGTGAAGAATTGTACCTAAACTAGAACGGGAGCCTAAGCCACAGCTCTACTGCCCCCTAGTGCATTTCTAACCACATACCACTTTTACTGATCACGGCCTTCCGCTCTCACACACATTCCACTCACAACCTAATACGCATGTGCGGGCCTTTTTTACGGCCCATCAAATATCCTTAACCATAATTTCATTGCCAAACAACATTGAAAGTACACACATACACTGCAATTCACACGCCGCATTAATTTCATTGATATACCAGTCACACAACAACATCACCCATTCACAATATTAGCATTGAACAGTCCCAGCAGCATGTAGCATGTAGCATGTAGCTAGGTAGCTTTAGCCACCGTTAGCCACGCCATAGCATTCGCCATCTAGTAACAGTAGCCACAGTAGCCTATATTAGCTCCTATCACCGCTCGTTAGCTTGCAGCCTAGCTTAGCATCATAGCTCAGCCTAGCCTAACAACGGCTACGCGCGTAAACGGCAGTCTATTCCGTTCACCGAGCATCTATAGCAGACCGCGACGGCAGCGTTACAATGATGTCACCCATTAACTGGACCTTAATCCAACATAAGCGCTATCTTTACAGATTAAAAAATATAAAAACATTTCATACGTGAACAACTTGCGGGTCAGTGCTTGCTAGTTTGAACTCCAAACCTGACCAGTCGTTTAGCATCCGCCATTGCTCTAGCCTTTGCTTAGAACGACTCCCGGTTCAAAGTCTTTGTTGTCTTCCGTTTTCGAAAGACTAGTTTGACCTTTAGCTAGTCGATAGCTCGAGCGTTAGCTCCAGTATTATCCTAGCTTTAGCTTTGCCACACATTGTTACTTTTTTCAATAGTTTCCCCGTACACATTTCTACCGCAATAAGAGCGTCCGTATTACAATACACGCAATGAACACTTACATAGTAAACAGTATAATTAAACAATTCGTTGCTAAGAGCTTATTGTATCCGTTTGTCGCGGCGTAACATATTGAAATAAACGCCCAAGCTAAACACGTTCTATCGGGATCTCCACCGATCCTCGCCTTCTGAAATTAACCTTCTCATGGTTAACAGGCAAGCCCTGCATCCCCCTAATCAACCCTTAATAACGGATCAATTATGGCTAGAGCAGCTGATATCCCTCAGAGAAAATCCCCTAAAATCCGGCTAAACTGGGTGATATTTTCAAAAGCCTACGTGTTCAGCTTCGGAAGGCCCCCTCATACGCTCATTTCACCACTACGTTAATATCCCGCGACCCGTAACGAACACCATCATATCGGCGCCTTCTTTACATATCCATCTGATCCCGTGATCTGTACAGTTGTGGACCAGAGCCTGAAAGTCCCATTCGCGTCGTTGCCGACGTTCTATGCCGCCGCTCTCTGACGCTTGAGATGCGCCAGTAAGCGGAGGCGCGGCGTTACCCAGCAATCGCACACTCTCATAATCCACCCACTGTACAGTACTCGAAAAAAATTACTCATCATACCTTATACACCTCCTGAAAGACATGGCCTGTCTGATTATCCAGGATGTATACTACCGTGCTTCCCGAACGAAAGACGAATTTGGCCACGATCAAGAACCATTCGTCAAGCACAGCCCGGTTCTATCAATTACCGAGTGGCGTCCTGGACGTCCCTGCTTTAAATTGAACCCTGCCAATATGACCTGTCGAACGTCACGCATCTCCGCTACCCCATCATCCTCTCCTCCCAGACGGATTCCTCCGTCTCGGCGAGATCCTTATGAGGTCATCGCGGGGCTTCTCCACAACCCCTAGTTCGAACTGAACGCTCCGCATTTTCATCCATCACGGCCCTGTATCCACTCACCTGATTTGCAGGACGCTGTCGTGATGATCCCGATCTCCCAGGCGCCGAATTTCTACGAGCCGATTGCTCGTTTAGCCGAAAAAAAATTAAAGCGCTTCAGCAAGGGTCTAACGGCACCATTTATAGTAATAAGGGTTCTTGGTTCTGCCTCTAAAAACCAGATGTATATAGTACCCTGCGTTGTGTTTTGTCCGTTTGATAAACCCTTATTACTTATAAAGACCAACACGGTCTTGTAGAATGACCCGAGAGTGGAATCATCAATGAGGAGAAGAGAAGTGATCTACTGTTCAGATCCGCTTTTATTTTCAGAGTCCAAAAAGTGAACAACAATGAATCTGGTTCAATGAAAAAAGGAGTATGTGCAATAATATTGATGGAAGCAAACCCTATGCCGTTTGTCATCAATACCAGAATAATCGAACACAATTAAAAAGAATGGTCTTCATTGGTTCCTCGATGGCGGTGGCGTCTCCTAAGGAACAAAGAGATTCTGTTCTCATCCTCAGCTTACAGCAGTCTTCTCTGGCTCTCCTCCTGTGCCTGGGTGGTTTCAAAAAGCGTGTGTGTTCTCTATCTATCGTGCATGCTTTTTTAAAGCTTAGACTCCTCCTCCTAGAATACGCGTCAGAGGGGAGTAGCTCTACATCCTGATTGGTTGAAACATCTTACAGCCGTCTCACATGACTTTCTTAGAGAGGCCGGCTTAATATCTCTAAGAGAATATGTTATTTCATTTAGTTAACCGTTTATATCCAGTGTCTAATTTTACTAACTACCAGTTTAATAATTTAGTAATGGCTATATTTTAATCATTAACGTTATCGTTTTTTCTGATCAGAATTTGGAGGTGTATAACCATGTTTAGTCATATTGGGGTGGTTTTAACCAAGAATATTGGCTCCTATATTTAGTTGAATATAGCTTTCTCCAGATGATTGTCTATTTTAAGACAATCCTGTTGCATTTCTTAATTCTATAACATTATGTTGGATGTTAGCTTAGTTTTTCTAATGACATTACACATTAACTGTATTTACTGGCACAATTTAGACTTTACAACAGTGGAGAATAGTCTAATGGCTTTCTTTAGCCTATATATTCTTCTATTTGTGGGAATCTATATTGTCGTACTGTGTAGCAACTCTAAACGGTCCTATGCAGTTACATAAAAGGGTTTTTATTAGTGGCTATGCTTACTTGGTCAACGCCTGTGGCCCAAACCGGTTCTAGGGAGATTGCTAATCAAGGCCTGGGTGTTACCTCCTGTCCTCCTGTGTCCCCGTCTGCTGTGTCAATAGCACCAGCCTTTGAAATGGTAAGTCGGCCTGCCAGCCACTCATAACCTATTGTTTTCACCTGTTCCCCCCAGGGGGAACAGAGCAGCTATAATTAACTCTAAAACGGGGAATGCTAATCCAATTCTCCCCCAGGGCCTCGCTTTTAACAGACAGACCCCCCTAGTATTGAATGTTGTTCAGAGAGGGTAGATTGGCAGAGTCTATAATCAAAAGCCTATGTATTTTGATCCAATATATGATTACTAATATGAGACTAGACCAAGTGTGGTGTATCGATCATACCAAGTTCAAACCTCCCAGTAGCTTGTCGACCTGTTTTGGGGAATGCAGACTTCAACCATATTTTCCTACCCATATTTCATAATAGTTTTACAGTTTGAGCAGGGAATTATACCACACCGGCACTCTCGACAGCCAATGCGCTGCAGTGGTGTCTTTTTGGGAGCGCAGACAAGTTTCATTCATAAAACCCTCTTGTGAGATTGACGCAATAGCCTCGTTCAAGCGATCTGCTTGTCGGAAGTCTTATTAACACCAAAATGTCTAGAGTCGGAGTCCACTGTGTCCAGCTAGAATCAGACAGAGGTCCTATTATATATTGTATTTACATTCATAAAGGATTTTGTGGTAACACTAGGCCTATACTCTATTAACCTCCAGAATAATACTCATAAACATAAACCATAAACCATTAGTGATGTTATTACCACTCTGGGCCACATTGACCCCCCCCCCCCTCATATCCTCTGAAGTCTGACTCCATTGCCTACCTAGGCTCTGTTGCCTATACTCATTTTGTACATATACTGCTTTCACTGAAATGGAGATATGGCTTACTTTAACATGCCACGAGGGCCGGCGCCATCTTTACCAATTATTCACTAACTCGTACACTTGACCCAAAAGTATACAGCGAACTCTTAATATTTTTCATGCATAAACAACCATGCAACATTTCGGTGTGCCATAATGTTTTAATTGGAACACAGCAGGCAATTGTTTTAGAAGACAATGGAGACCGAGTTAGCTATATTAATTAACATACTGAACATCATGCAATTAACTAAACTAAACTATTAAAAGATGCGCTAGCATGTTCATGCAATTTGCATCTACAAATTGCATATCCGAACAGATTAAATGACCACAGATAACCGCAAATTGGCAAATTTACATATATATTTACTCACTTGAAAGTTGACGTGCACCTCCAGCTGCTGACTGCATCTCATGAGGCACGACATGTGGTCAGGTATCAAATATATCCCAGAATTCCTCCGCAGCTGCGCACAACACAACAGTCGTTTCCTGTTGCTTGCTGCAGAAATATTATTTTCACATGTGCCGTTATTTCTCACTTCTCAGAGCTGAGCTTCTCTAAATGAATTCTTTAATATAATTGCCTCATCCAGTGCTCACAAAAATATGCAGGTTGCATGTTCTCATGCACACATCATCACACTAATGTTACTGCATCAGACAGTAATGTTGAAACATAGAAATGAGTGGAAAATATATTTTTTTATAAGATAAGATAAGATATTCCTTTATTGAATTCTACCACTGAACCGCAATACTCTGTATTTACTTAATTCTTTTAAGTTGTACTTAAGGTATGCTTTTACATTATACTTACTTATTACGTGAATAGTTCCAAGGCAATCAAAAACGATGAGTTTAATTTAATCAAAACATAAGAACAAGTCACACAAACTCAACATATGTAAGTTAGGTGAACTTCCATAGAATATTGAGTATATCCTACTCAAACTAATTGATTATTTTGAACATGCGGTTTACAGTCTGTATCTACTTAATTATCTTAAGTTGTACTTAAGTTATGCTTTTACATTATACTTACTTAATAAGTGAATAGTTCCAAGTCAATCAAAAACGATGAGTTTTATTTACTCAAAACATAAGAACACGTCACACGAACTCAAGACATTCAAGTTAGTAGAACTTTCATAGAATATTGAGTTTACCCTACTCAAACTAATTGATTATTTTGAACATGCAGGTTTACAGTGTGTCTACACTGTAATCATAGTGATCATAATAATCTACCTACCTCATACTAGTCTATATAGTATACCCATATAACTCTGTATGACAGCAGTTGTTGTATGCTGTACCATATATATATATATATATATACCGTAATACATACATATTTATGTATATATTTATATTTACTGTATATATATATTATATACATATCTGTCTGAATATACCTGCATATAATCCTTCTATATACCTACTTATACAACTGCATAACTGTATGATAGCTTGTACAATAATACTATATACCGTATATATATTTATATTTATTATTACCGTATATCTATCCACATGTCTATACATACCTGAATATAATTATTTTTACATATCTATGTAGAAACTATATCTATATCCCTTACTTACTCTTACTAGTTACGCTGCTGGCCAGTATGACTACTACCATATTGTCTTTATACCTGTATCATTGTATACAATATTACAACAGTTGTGCTGCATCTGATTAGCACTACACCAGTAGTACTAATTTATATATATTTTTAATGCGACAGAAGGTAGAGCAGTCGTCTGGTAATCTTGAGGTCCCCGGTTCGATTCCCGCTCCTCCCGTTTGTCGAAGTGTCCTTGAGCAAGACACTTAACCTTGCATGGTCGGTGTGTGAATGTGTGAGTGAATGGGTCAGAATGTGAGGAACAAAATTTTAAAGTCGCGTTGGATAAAAGCGCTATATAAATGCAGCCATTACATTTACATCTACATTTACATTTAGTCATTTAGCTGACGCTTTTATCCAAAGCGACTTACAAGTTCTGTACAACAAGTCATCAGGAAGGGCACAACTCTATCAGCTGAGTAACAATGTTCATCAAAGTGTTGAGTGCTACAGGGTTAGTTTATTAGGACAAGTGCATGACAGTAAGGTTAGTTAGGGTTAGATTATTATTATTATTATTTTAAATTTTTTTCATTTCAGATAATGGTTGAAGAAGTGCGTCTTTAGTCGACAGCGAAAGATTGGACGGGTTTTGGCTGTCCTAACTGGGGTGGGCAGTTTGTTCCACCATTGTGGGGCAAGGACTGAGAAAAGGCGGCTTCTCCTTGATGACCCTCCCGGAGCTCGGATAGGAGTGGGTCTGACCGTCTGAGACGGCCAGAAGATGCAGAGTGTAGGTGTCTTGAGGGTGTGTAGTGAGAGACCATCGACCAGAGGTAGGTGGGGGTGGTTCCCTTTGCCGCATGGTATGCCAGGTCGAGGACCTTGAAGCGGATTCGTGCAGCAATGGGGAGCCAGTGCAGGTCCCTAAGAAGTGGGGTGACATGGGCTGACTTCGGTAGGTTTGAGATCAGGCGGGCCGCTGCGTTCTGAATGAGTTGAAGAGGCTTGGTGGCAGTGGCCGGGAGGCCAGCAAGCAGTCGAGGCGGGAGATGACTGTTTATTGGACGAGGAGTTGGGTGGCTTCTTTTGTCAGGAAGGGGCGGATCCTTCTGATGTTGCTCAGGAGGAATCTGCAGGTTCTGGTTGTCGCTGCGATGTGAGCGGAGAAGTTCAACTGGTCGTCAAGGACAACACCAAGGTTCTTGGCGGTCGTGGACACGGTCACAGCTGCATTCTTGACTGTGATGGAAAGGTCGGTCAGGGGGGAGGATTTGGCCGGCAGGTGGAGTAATTCTGTTTTGCTTAGGTTCAGTTTGAGGTGGTTGGTCGTCATCCAGGCGGAGATACCTTAACAAGAGGTTGTGATATGTGGCGATGTCAGCAGTGAGGCGTGACTTTCTATACTTCCTCTCAGCCGCTCTCATGACCTGTCTTTGTTCTCTCACTGCATCCGTCAGCCATGGACTGGGTGGGGAACGGCGGGCAGTTTTCTCAACGAGGGGACAGAGCTTGTTAAAGGAGGTTGCGAGGGCTGAGAGGAGGGTGGAGGTTGCCGTCTCTGGGGGGACAGCAGAGAAGGTGTCACTCAAAGGTAGAGCGGATAGTATGTCAGAGGAGAGGGTGGAGGGGGATAGGGAGGGCAGGTTGCGTCTGACTGAGACAGTTTGAGTTGGGGTGAAGGGCTTTTGGTTAAGCATGAGAGTTAGTGAGAAGGATATGAAGGAATGGTCAGATACATGCAGGGAAGTTACCATGGTGTTAATGATGCTGGAGTTACGGGAAAATATGAGATCCAAGGAGTTGCCTGCTTTGTGGGTGGGAGGCATGACAGTGGAAGTCAGGTCAAAGGATTGTAGGAGGGAGACCACTGTGTCCGACTGAGATGAGTCAGGCAGGTTGAAGTCGCCCATTACCATTTATAACCAGTTTAATCTCCTGTACATTGTATATTACTATTGCACTTTACTGTTACATTTGCACTCTGGTTGGATGCCAAACCTATTTTCGCTGTACTTGTGCTGTATATTTGAATCTAATGTAATGTAATCTAATAATAGCACATCATTATTATGTAATTGACACACACATAATTGACCAGTTTCCAGTCTCCTTCACGAGGAAGCACAATATGTTATGAGCCTACTACACTATACAGTATATCATAATAACAGTTAGTGCTAGCAGATATTTGGACCAGGTTTTAAGAATAGGCACCATGCCTTTGATGTTCCAGGGGACCAGACGAAATGAGGACATGAGCTGAATTTGGTCTCCACAGCCTCATTTCACTGTCCCTAACGATCAAAGACACATGCATGGACACGCGCACGGACATGCACATGCACGCACACACGCACTCACATACAATGCCAGTAAAGGACAGATAAGCTGTTTTTCTAATTGCTTGGGGTTGTATTGTGTGTACGTTCAAATCACTGGTAAACAGAAACCAATTAGGGTTAAGTTCCACCCCCTCTCCACCTCTGCTTTTGTAGAGTGTCGCCAAATACAAGGTTCTCCGAGTGTCAAATGATACGTTTCTTAGAAGCGATTAGCAGTATCTTCCCTTAACTCATTCAGTGCCAAACACGTAATATTACGTGTTTCCTTGCCAACGCTTGAGCGCCAAACACATAATAATACGTTTTTAGATCCTTTAATATTTTTCCTCTGATCCCCGTTCTAAATCATCATCCGGATCATTCTAGCCGTCCCTGGCTCGTTTGCCGACATTGGAATTGCAATGCCGATCGAATATCACCAGGTGGCAGTATCGCCTACCTTTGAACTGGAATGGCTTGGTTTGGATACAAGTTTTCCTTTCTTTTTTTTTGGTAAGGGCTCCTCCTCCTGCTTGAACAGATATTCACAGCGATCGCCTCGAAATTCCGTTGCCGAAGCGTATTTCCCATCGAAACGTGTATAGACATATACACTGGTAATCACGATGGCGATGCAATCATTTGGAATTATTCTTTTTGGAATACCTTCTGGCTAAGGTAAGGTATATTCTATGTCTATTTTACCGAACCTGAAACATGTTTTTCTAACGATCACAGTTTTGTGTTTTACCGGACGTAAAACGATTGACCTTGATGATTTTGTGAAGATGTACATGGTATATACCTTTAATTTGGGAGTATTTGGGGTTTCAGAGGATCAACCAGAACCGTTTGGGCTTATTCCATATACCTTCTATCATTTCCCACTTATAAAAGGAAACAGTTTGTGTATCCTCTCTCTCATCATATTCATCAGAATGATATATCAATGTACATCACATGCTAACACTAGACGGTAATAGGAAACATAGGAAGGGTGATAGGATGCATAGGAAGCATGTTAGGAAGCATAGGAAGGATAGGAAGTAGGGCTGACCCCTATTAGTCGACTAATCGGTCGAAAGGAGCATTAGTTGACTGCCAACCTCTTAGTCTAATACAAAAAAAATTTAATTATAAATTTTAAATTTTTTTCATTCTTTCCAAAAGAAAAGAGGCCTAGAAGCGTGGCTAACGCTAATGGCACGCATACCAGAGGCGAACTGCCTATGAAAACAGGCACAGAGGCACTGAAAGAGGATTTCACCCATCTGATGAACACACGACTAGACTAGACAAATATCAAGATGTATCCATCAGTGGACCAATTGCATGCTTTTGCAGAGGACAAGAAGCCTTCAGTCAACTCCTTCAGACATTAAGCATCCCCCACAGCCCAAATGGAATGATAAAAAAAAAAAAAAAAAAAAAAAAATTTGAGTCGACTAATAGTCGACTAACGGCAAATTTCGGCCAATCATAGTCAACTATCCAAATCCTTAGTCGGGGACAGCCCTAGGAAGCATAGGAAGGATTTTAGGAAGCACAGGAAGGGTGATCGGAAGCATAGGAAGCATTAAATGTACCTGTTGTCTAGGATTAGTACTTGTATCAAGCACATGAAAATACTCAATACTACATGCAAATGAAAATAACATACTGTATGACTTGGGTGGGGCTACGCAGTTGTTTATGTTATGATCATGGATCGGTAAACAAGGCACTAACTTTGTGAACACTGTGTCAGGGTCAAAGGTGATTCTTTTTAGGAAATATGTTATGGAAAATGGGGTTTGCCAAGTCATTGTATGGATTTGTTATTCTGAAATGTTATTAAGGTAATGAGGGGAAATTACATAGACACAAGACTCCTTGCTGTTTGGCCAGGGTTTGAAGTCTGCAGATGAACATGTTTTTCAGAATTGCTTCCTCTCGGTGGGGGAACACAATGATTAGCTTTAATTAATCCGTTAGCTGAGCTTTCTGGAGGCAGGAACACTGCTTACCTAATGTACTGCCTAGTTTGTAAAAGTGTTTTACTTTTTGGTGTGGGGTAGCCAGTCAGGGAAGGGAATAATTACTCCACCCACCAAAATGAAGTGTAAGGGAAGAAAGAGGTGCTAATAATGAATAATTACTGTAAAATAATTAAAGTAGAAAAGATAATTAAAAGAAGTTACCTAACACTGTTGAAGATATTTTACTATAAGCCACAGAGTAGCATAATACATGTACTTTGAGCATTAATTCAGCAATGAGACAAAATATTCACAAAATGGGAAGTGAATGACTTGTTGTTGGAAGGAAGCCCACTCTGTTCCTTTCCTCCCTCCCTCTCCTCTCACCTCACATCTCATTCTCTCCTCACATTTTCATTCCTCTCTCCTCTCCCCTCCTCAGCTTTTCATTCTCCTCTCCTCATTCTCTTCTCCTCTCCTCATTCTCCTCTCCTCTCCTCTCCTCTCCTCTCCTCTCCTCTCCTCTCCTCTCCTCTCCTCTCCTCTCCTCTCCTCTCCTCTCCTCTCCTCTCCTCTCCTCTCCTCTCCTCTCTTCTCCTCTCCTCTCCTCTCCTCTCCTCTCCCTCCTACCCCCTGGCTCTCTCTCCCTCCTACCCTCTGGCTCTCTCCCTCCTCATTCATTACCATCAGGCCTGACAGCCAATAATTCTGCTCCTTAGCCCAGGCTGTCACTGTCCTGGCAGGGGCCGTGGAGACAGGGGGGGGGGGGGACTGTATTGTGAATGGGTCTTGAGGGTTTGACGTCAGAGGTTGATTGTGTATGTGTGTATGTTTGTACTGATATGTGTCTAAGCTACTACAATGTTATGTATTCACAGTACACTATCTGTGTTTGGTGCAAATGCTACATACTGTACTTTATGTCAAATGTCTGCATCACATGGAAATCTAGTCCCCGT
Organism: Notolepis coatsorum; assembly: GCF_963971535.1. Classification (NCBI taxonomy): domain Eukaryota; kingdom Metazoa; phylum Chordata; class Actinopteri; order Aulopiformes; family Paralepididae; genus Notolepis; species Notolepis coatsorum. The sequence continues at coordinate 282,979,385 of NC_140165.1, read as the reverse complement.
TGTCTAGAAACAGATCTGCACAGGTATTATTTACTTCCTGTTGTATGTTTTCTAAAATATGGCTATTTCGGTCAGACTGCCTCTGTGCCCGTATGGACGTATAGCCTACTTTTTTTTTTTTTTTTTTTTGAACTTTCTTTTATTTTGTGTCATATTGAACATCACATTGCATTAATCATACAGTATAATATACTTGATTCACATAGTCAATGACTTTTGTTACTCAGGCTCTTCCCTCTTATTCAATTTGTTTAAGGTATTCAGCGTAATCAAAATAAGCTGTATAATCCGAGTACGCCTCTTAAACAACCCAGTGGGGAGGGATTTTTACAATATTTTTTTTTATGATTTTTTGTAGGATAAGAAACGAAAAAATAAATAGAAAAATAAATTTAGCAAAAGGAAAAAAATATATACTTTAACAGAAAAAAAAGAACAACAAAAAAAGAAAAGAAAAAAAAGAGAGAGAGGGCGTCAGGCTCATGCTAATGTATCTCCAGGTACAAGGTTACAAGTGACCATCTCTGCATAAACATATCTTTTTTCAGTTGCAATTGTGCAGTCATTTCTTCCATTGTATACATCTGTCTCAGTCTCTTGGTCCATTGTTTGATTGTCGGTGGTTGATTTTGTAGCCATGCCATAGTTATCATTTTCCTTGCTATTAACAGTATCACTCTCAAGATATATAACGTATCTCCATAGTATGTGCCTTTCGGTATACATCCCAAGATATAGTACGATGGATTCAGAGGTAAGTCAAGATCTAGAATGGTTTTAATCTCATTTTTGATATTCATCCAAAATGTCTGCACCCTTGGACAGTCCCAGAAAATATGTGTATGATCTCCGATCATTCCACATCCTCTCCAACATAGTGGTGAGGACCCACCAGCAAATCCGGAGAGAACTTGAGAGAACAAGCCTACTTTCTTGTTCTCTCATTGTCTCTTTAATGTATCTGAGTATCTCCTCTTGGCTCACTTTAAAAACCCAATCAGTGATCCAAATGTAAACAAAAAGAAATTGGTGGCCATTTTAAATGGTAAATTTATATAGCGCTTTTATCCAAAGCACTTTACAATTTTGTTCCTCACATTCACACACCGACCATGCAAGGTGCCAACCTGCTCATCAGCATGATCTAATGGACTGAGATATTGTAAATAAGCTTTTGTGGGATGTACCCTTTAACACTTTGAGTGCCGGAGGTCCGGTGCCCCAGAACCCTGTTGCGTGCCAATGCCCTGCAATGATAGAGCTCTCATATTTGCGAACGCATAAACTACATCTTAAATTATGGCTATGTGTATAATATGGCCGTCGCTTATCAATGACTTGTTTGCAGTCAACATTGTCGAAACGGATTGTTTTTTTAATCGGTTCATTTCCGTTTTATACCATTTTGAATTTTTTTTTTTTGAAAGTTTCAGGAAAATATAAAGATTCTGTGATAAATGCCGTTTACTGGAATATTCTGGAATACACAAAAAACGTTGTAATTTTTTGGCCTATTTATGAATCGTTTTCAAATAAACGCTAGATTATCGATAGTATATGTGTACTTATGCACGCTATAGAAGCGGGCTGAAAAATCGAGTATCCATTTCCTGATCAGCACACACACACAGGGCACACGTTGATATCTCTGTGAAAAAAGCTCTGATTATCCTAAGACTGGTCAAATAGATTCCTTACCTCAGATCAGATGTTCTCCAAAAAGATTATTCCAATTCCGGATCGCCATTCCAAATATCGATTGCGTTTATTGATCCAACGCTGGGTGGTCGAAACACCGATTCCACGCTGGTTGGATGCACTCTTTGGTGTGGGGTAGCCAATCAGGGAAGGAAGTAATTACTGCAACCCACTCTCACAGTAAGATGCAGTGGTGTGTATCATATCTGTCACCAGTGATAAGGCGCTACCGGAGTCTCATGGCCAGTACAGAGAGACTCAGAGTTTCTATCCCAAGGCCATCAGGGTGCTCAATGACAATGACACTATGTAACAACCCATCATCTACACTCACTGCACACACATCCACATGTACACTCACTTTAAACAAACACTCACCTTATCACTCAGGCCCCGTTTAGACGGAAACGCTAGCAGGTGAATCCGCAAAAATATTTTTTCGGATGTGCCTTTCGTTTATACGGAAACAGTGTTTTTACGGGGTGAAACCGCAAAACAGTGAGACTACCTTCCAGGGTGGAATTCCTAGAAACGATAAACCTTCGCGCTCTCATCTAAACTGTCAAACCGCATAAAACGATGACGAAAGGGTTGTCAAGGCTCTCGTTGCGCGTACTGCTTACATCACAGGCATGCGCCAGTAGCCTAGAAGCGTAAACAAAGCATGTCTGATTCTATCCATGGCGATCACCTGAAGGCTACATTGGCAGTACTTTTAAATACACAAGAATCTGTCCCGCGGCGTGACTGGACCCACTGTCTGTGAGTGACTCTGCTTTGGTCCAATCACATTCCCCACCCACAGTCTGCGAATCAGAGGCAGAGTAGGGCGGGTCTTCACAGCACGTCATGTGACATATGCGGCAATCGTGTGACAGCGGGGCTCAGTCGTCTGGAGTCGTTACAGCCTCGTCTGCACGGAGAATTACATCCCAAAACGATAGTCTAAACGCAAAATTTAAAGTGAAACCGTAAGACGACTTTTGCGGTTTCTGTTCAGACTCTCTCCGTCTAAACGTAGCCTCACTTTACTCACTTTAGACACTTTAACACACTTTATATTTATCTATTATTAAAGAGATTTGCACTACATTCATACCTCATTTGCACCTTACCTTAAGTTTTGTACCTAATTTCGGCATTGTACCTCACTGTTACTAATTGGACTCTGTATTGTATTGTATATGTATATTGACTGAACATTCCTTTACTTACTTCTTTTTTTTACTCACTTTTTTTTATGAAGCACACTCTCAGGGGCTCATACAGAAACAAGCATTTCATCATAAAGTATTCTGTATTTTATTATGACAAATAATCAACAAACTTGAAACTTGAAACTCTAAGAGCAGAATGATGAGCAGAATCTATTTAAGAGAAGGGGTTTAATTCATATACTATGAAGTAGCATAATACATGTACTTTAACCATAAACCATGAAGTAGCATAATACATGTACTTTAACCATAAACCATGGAGTAGCATAGTACATGTACTTTGAGCATAAATTCAACAATGAGACAAAATATTCACAACATGAGAAGTGAATGACAGCCCACTCAGTTATATCTCGTATATGGCTATCGCGTCCCGCTCTAGCCTTATGAGATACCCCTTATCTCCTAGTACCTACTGTACACCAATACGAACAACTTAATGCACCCATACCTGATCGGGCCCCGCCCCTATGGAGGCGTAGCCTATATAACCATGACTATGGTCACCAAACACTCTTCCTCTATTTTCGTTCCATCGTATCGGCTGCGTGCACCGTATGTAACTAGTAGGATGAAAAGATCAGAGAAGATTCATAATGTTGAAAGCTTACCGGAGGATTGTTTTTCCCTGGCTTCTTCGCTTGTTCTGAGCTTGTTTCAGCGACACATGAGACCTGTGCTGATGGTTCCTCGGCTGACGACGGCAGACCGAGGGGCAGCGTGCAAGGTTTGACTAGCAAGTCGGCTTGTACAAAGGTGAGGTCTGTGTCAGTAGGCATCAATGTCGGTGTTGGTAATGCTGTGGAGTATGTTTCGGCGCCAGGGCCGGGGCGGCTTGGCGATCGTTCCACTGCAGTGGACGGTTTCCTGGCAATCCTGGAGCATGCTGTTAACACTAATGCTGCTACTGCTACTTCTGCTAATGCTGATGTTGACGCTGGAATGTCTAATAATCCCCGCCACGAGATACCGCTTTTCCCTCCTCTTACCAGCTTCATTGATGAAGGTCAGTCGGTGGTGGATGTGGGGGGTTTCGCTGAGTCCTATTTACCTTTTTTGCAGGTAAAGGGGCTAACAACAGGGTGCAGGCCGGGGGTACCGTGGCTAAGCAGCCAGGTAGCTTTTTTCCTGTGCCCAGGCGGGGATGAACGACGTTCCGCCCGGCCGATGCTTGATAGCGAATCGGCTCGGAGGGTGGCAGTATGGACGGATGAGTGGTATACTGCTACAGGATGGCATTTAGCGGCGGCCAGTGTTATGGCTCAGCTGGCTAGTTTCCTATCCACAATGGCATCGGGTAGTAGGACTTTGGGTCCAGCCGGCATTGTAAACATGGTTCATGTTTGTGGTGTTATGGAGATCTTGACTCAGTCGCAAGCTATAACTGCGGGGAGGATTAGGATGCTATCAACTTTGATTGTTAGGCATGTTTGGTTGGAGCAATCTCCTCTTGGGGAAGAGGATAGGTTTTCTCTCCTCACGACTCCTTTTTCCACAGATAGTCTTTTTGGGCGTTCTGTGGAGGCGCAGGCGGTTGTTGATCTGGGTCCTACACCGCCTCACGCTGTGCAGCCAGAGGTGGGAGCACGGTCTCGTCAACGACTGTGGCGAGATCCTCGACAGGCGGCCATGTTTCCCCCGCCAGTGGTGCCCTGGTTGGAGAGTCAACAGGGTACCGCGAGGCCGACAGCCTTGGCGGCCGAGGGATCGGCCGTTTTGGGTGAATTCGAGTTTGGTAAAACAAGCCGTCGTCATTTTGCCACGAGCAGCCCGCTCCCCGTTCAATCCTCTCTCTGTTACTCACGGAAGCGGGGCTCTGATCGTTCTCCTTTGGCTGCAGGCCGCGGACCTTCATTGAAGCGTATGCGGCCCCATTCTTCACTTCTCATGGGGACAGGGGCTGACACCCAGTTGATGGCTGAGCCTGGGTCTGTCCGTGAGAATGTTCTGTCACGTGGTTCCTACACCACAGGTTGTGGGTGGGAGGAACCTGGTGTTACAGCTGCCACTAGCTACAGTGGTCAGCTGGGGGACTCGTTGCCTCTTCTGTTGAATGCTCAGCAGGGGTTAACCCGGCTTCGCCTTCGCCAGGCGGGGTATCGCGCTGTTGCCTCCCACTCCCGTCACAGCGGCAGTGGTCTGCAAAGGAGAGGCGAGCATGATTTGGGTGGTAGCAATATCACTGCAGGGCTTCGGCGTGTAGGAGCCCATGGGGTCCTCATGCCTTGTGTAACTGAGGGGTACAATTCCCTGACTGTATTGAGAGTATGGTATCAGTAAACCACTACTTAGTTATGTACTTTAATTACTGGCCATACAGTACACGGTATATATGGTGAACACCCACACAATAATACGGCTTAACAAAGAAAGTCATATTTAGAAGTATTTATTAGCAGAGCAGCAATAGTAGGTTACAATATTGAGAATTATGAATTGCGCTTATATGGCGAAGAACACTTAAGTAGGTCAAGAGCGTAAGTCCATGAGCATATTAAGATGGGTATAATTAATACCACCTGTAGCATAAGAATTATATAAGGCACACTCGTAGTCAGCTGGAGATACTAAGGGGGGTTCCCTCCGGTTGTAAGCCAGCAGGGGAGAGGAATTGTCGGGAGCAAAAGTCTGGATCAACGAGGAATAAAGAGACTCCAGATACAGGAGACGGTGCAATAATCCTTTGGTCCGTAGACAAAGCAACAGCTATACTCCGGTATGCATGGCAGCATGGATGAAAGCTAGCCAGCCTCTGTGGGTCCTAGAGGCGGGCTCGACGGTGCTCCTCACAGGGTAGATCCCACACAGCAGTGGGGTAGACGGTTCTCTGCTCCAGCAGCCACAGTACCAAAGCAATATAATCCAGCCGGAAAAGGCTCTGCATTCGTCGGTGTAGGTTCTCCGGTGTACATATCCACACGGTTCTCGTCTAGGACTCCTCGGATGGCGGCACGAGGTTAGGCCGCCCAGCCTGGATAAGTGCACTAGCTCGGTACGACGAACCGGTGGTAATGCTGGTCACTGTAGAACGGTAGCCGCACGATACACTATACATAATAGACTATTACTTTACAATAGAATAAGTCGAACTCGACGATACAGCGTTAAACTCTGACACTTTAGCTATCAATTCGCACGCGGTTCTCAAGGCTCTATTTAGGGGCAAAGGGGGCCCACTTCACGGCACGTTGTATCGTGGTGAAGGCTTCAACGTTTTGGTCTAAGTCACTTTTAGGCTAAGTGCTTCTGTATCCACCTGCGACGTATTTATACGTAGGGTGAATAATCTAGTGCCAACCTCAGTTCTGTCTCGTATTACTGCGCCAACCTGGGCATGTTGAGACATGTCTTAGCGGTAGCTTTGAACTCGACATTGGGGGTATGGTCGTTGGCGCCTAGGGGTCGCTGTCCAATAGGAGAACGAATATTATGGTCTGGCCTGTACCTAGGTAAAGGGATATTCCGTGTATATGTACAACGAATATACAAGGGATATCAGACGATATACAAATATTATACTGTAGGAATGCAGGTAATAATAGTGAAAACGGAGTCGTGTTCCGATGCAAAAATACTATTGTCTACTGTCGCACAACAACACTGCCATTCATCTTTCATTCGTCTCACTTTAACTACGTCATCCCCCGCTAAGGATCACGGGAGATGTAGTAAACACCACCTAAGGCTAGGATGCCGTGAATTATGTCCCAGTAGCCACTACACACGTCCCCCCAGAATTCACAAGAACTGGCCCCAAAAAACGTCCAGGGGCTCTGACGACCCGCCCAAAACGACTCCGGTACCCCTGGGCAGGCACAGGAAACTGAGGCAGTGGTAAAGCAGTAGGCTGGCCCTGAACAGGCCTCGGACGGCAGGTCCGGGGGTCCGCCGTAGCTAGAGTAGGCGTCGGGACTGCCCTACCAGGGGGCCGACCGCGGCGGGGCGGTTGGGCCAACTCAATGGGGCGGTCCAAATCCAGGTGAGCAGGTTTCAGGCGATCCACCGAGATCCGTTCTTCCCTCCCCCCCATGTCAACGACGAAGGTCTTATCGCCTGCCTTCACAACCCCGTAAGGACCATCGTAGGGTGGCTGTAGGGGGCCTCGTTGGGCGTCGCAGCGGATAAACACGTACCCCGCTGCTTGCAGATCAGGCGGGACACGCACCCTTGGAACGCCGTGGCACGAGGTGGGGATGGGCAAGAAAGCCTTGGCCTTGTCCAGCAGAGCATCCCGCTGTTCCAGTGCTGACCAGGAGGCCGTAACACAGGGAAAAAAATCCCCTGGGACACGGAGGGGTTGGCCGTATACCAGCTCAGCTGAAGATGAAAGAAGGTCCTCCTTAGGTGCAGTACGGAGCCCCAGCATCACCCAAGGAAGTCTGTCGACCCAGGTGTCACCTCGGAGATCGGCCTTGAGAGCAGCTTTCATCGACCGGTGAAAACGTTCACACAGGCCATTGGCCTGTGGATGGTAAGCCGTAGTGCGGTGGAGGGAGACACCCAACTGCTGGGTAATGGAAGTCCATAACTCGGAAGTGAATTGGGCCCCTCGGTCAGAGGACAGATCAGAGGGAACACCGAACCGGGCGACCCAGGTACCGATGAACGCGCGAGCCACGTCAGCTGTAGTAGTCGCAGTGAGTGGGACAGCCTCCGGCCAACGGGTGGTCCTGTCCACCATCGTCAGAAGGTGAGTGTACCCCCTGGAGGGAGGAAGGGGTCCCACCAGATCCACGTTGATGTGGTCAAAACGCCTCTCAGGCACATCAAACCGCTCCAACGGGGCTTTAACATGTCGATGGACCTTCGCGCGTTGGCATGCCATGCAGGTCTTGACCCAACCTCCAATGTCAACCTTCATCCTGGGCCAGACGAATTTTGCTGCCATTAGGCACTGTGATGGTTTCCTGCCCGGGTGCGAGAGGCCATGGATAGCGTCGAAAACTTGTCGTCTCCATGCCCGTGGAACAACTGGCCTTGGCTGCGCCATAGATATATCACATAGCAGCGTCGTGCCATCATCAACGAAGGGGACGTCCGCCAACTGGAGACCAGTAACCGCCGTCCTGCATGCCTGGATGTCTGGGTCTGAAACCTGATCCGCAGCCATACGGGCGTAATCAATTCCCAGGTGGACAGCACCAATGGCGGCCCGCGAGAGGCAGTCAGCCACGGGGTTGTCCTTCCCCGCCACATGCTGGATGTCAGTGGTGAACTCAGAGATGAAAGCCAGATGGCGCGGGGAGCTCCAGTAGCTCACCACGTACCGCGAGTGCTATTTCAGCGCCGTGGACAACCGTGCTCGTCACGGATCTGGGGCTGAGCGCGTTCGAATCCCGGACGGCAGCCGTGCCTTTCCCAGAGTGTCTTCCCCCCCATCTGAACCCTTTCAGCCTGCTTCTGTCGGTCGAACTTGACCAAGTATGAATGCGATGAAAAAGCGATAAACACTAAAAGAACCAGCTGACTGGTCAAAAAAAAAAAAAAAAAAAAGCCAGATGGCGCTGTTGCCTGGCAGACCACGGTTCAGACACCTTCGCCATAGCAAAAATGTATGGTTTGTGGTCTACAAAAACAGTGAAAGGGCGAGCCTCCAGCAGGAAACGGAAATGTCTGACCGCCAAGTACAGGGCGAGGAGCTCACGGTCAAAGGTGCTGTACTTCTGTTCGCTGGAACGGAGTTGTCGGCTGAAGAACGCCAGGGGTTGCCAAATGCCCTCGACCAACTGTTCATATACGCCTCCAACGGCATAATCCGAGGCATCAGTTGTCAATGCCACGGGAGCCTCAGGCACGGGGTGCGTCAGCATGGTTGCACTCGCAAGGGCCTCCTTGGTATCCGAGAACGCCTTTGACATGTCGTCGGACCAGGCGATGGCATGCTTGGGAGTCTTGCCCTTGAGAGCCCCATACAGGGGGTGCATTAGGTGGGCAGCCTGAGGGATGAACCGATGATAGAAATTCACCATCCCCAGGAACTCCTGCAAGGCCCTAACCGTGGTAGGGCGTGGGAGCCGCAGCACCGCTTCCACCTTTACTGGTAAAGGGACCGCTCCAGCAGCAGTGATGTGGTGGCCAAGGAAGTCCATGGCAGGCAGACCAAACTGACACTTTGCTGGGTTGATGATTAATCCATGCTCTCTGAGGCGACTGAAGAGGAGTCGGAGGTGTGTTAGGTGTTCCGCCTTGGACGTGCTGGCTACCAGGATATCGTCTAGGTAGACGAACACGAAAGACAGGTTGCGCAGCATGGCGTCCATTAACCTCTGAAAGGTCTGAGCCGCATTTTTGAGGCCAAAAGGCATCCTCAAAAATTCAAAGAGCCCGAATGGGGTTATAACTGCCGTCTTGGGGATGTCCTGAGGGCTAACCGGCACCTGGTGGTATCCTCTCACCAGATCCACCTTTGAAAAAACAGACGCTCCAGCCAGGTGGGCTGAAAAATCTTGTATGTGTGGAACCGGGTAACGATCAGGTGTAGTGGCGTCATTAAGGCGCCGGTAGTCGCCACACGGACGCCAGCCGCCGTTGGCCTTTGGAACGAGATGGAGCGGCGAGGCCCAAGGACTGTCGGACCGACGAACGATGCCCAGTGCCTCCATGGAGGCAAACTCATTCCTAGCGATGGTGAGCTTGTGTGGGTCGAGACGACGAGCCCTAGCATGTACTGGCGGGCCCTCCGTGGAGATGTAATGCACGACTCCATGCTTAGTGGCCGCGGACGAGAAGGTGGGTGTTGTGATGTCCGAGAACTCCAACAGGAGGCGGGAGAAATCATCAGTGGGCGCGACGGCACTGGACAGTGTCATTGTGGCCGTGTCACTGCGCTCACATGCTAAGGAGCCAAAAGTCTCAGCATTGACGAGCCGGCGATTCCCCACGTCTACCAAGAGACTGTTGGCGCAGAGAAAGTCAGCGCCTAGGAGGGGAGTAGACACCTTGGCCAACACAAAATCCCAGCTGAAACGCTGGTCAGCAAAACACAATGCCACGGTGCGTTTGCCAAATGTAGGGATCGCACTGCCATTGGCAGCTTCAAGGGCAGGGCCCCGTCTCGCTGAGTGAAAATCCTGAGTGGACGCCGGCAACACGCTCACCTGGGCACCCGTGTCACATAAAAAACGGCGGCCGGAGAGTGAGTCGGTGACGTACAGCAAGCCTACAGGATGGCCAACACTCACGGCTGCTAATGAGTGGCAGCCAGTGCGTTTCCCGACCCCCCGTAGTTACAAGGTGGCAAACACTTTTTAGCTTTGTTCCCAAACTTTGCGTGGTAAAAACACAACCCCGACGGCCTCACCCGGCGGGGCATAGCCGCGGCAGAGATAGAGAGTGGCTGGAACCCCTGCTCATCAACGGTGTAGGCTGATGCTGCCACACACCTCTTCCCAGCTGAGAAAAATACATCTGCTTCCCTAGCTAGCTGGCGAAAGTCAGTTTTGATGGAATTAGCCATAGGTAAACGCACATAGTCTGGTAGCTGTTGCAAGAAAAGCTCCTTAAATAGAAAACATGGCCCATGGTCCCCCAGCAGAGCTAACATGTGATCCATCAATTCAGAGGGCTTTGAGTCACCCAATCCAGGTAGAGAGAGAAGCTGGCGAGCACGGTCAGATTCAGACAGACCGAAAGCCTCCTTCAGGTGTGTTTTTATAGCCACATATTTGTCTTGTGTAGGTGGGTTTTCCAGCAAACTCACCACTCTCGCCGCAGTTGAGTTCGTCAGGGCTGCTACCACATAGTAGTACTTTGTGGCGTCCGCGGTAATGTCCCTGAGAGCGAATTGGGCTTCAGCCTGTGCAAACCAAGCGTTGGCGCTCCGCTCCCAAAACTCCGGCAGCTTGAGTGAAACGGCGTTCAAAGTGCTGCGATCCGCGTTCTGTTGTTCATCAGGCATGTTCAATGTAATCTCCGAAATACGTCCAAGAGAAACGTCAGGGTCACCAATGTAGGAATGCAGGTAATAATAGTGAAAACGGAGTCGTGTTCCGATGCAAAAATACTATTTTAATACGCACTCTACTGTCGCACAACAACACTGCCATTCATCTTTCATTCGTCTCACTTTAACTACGTCATCCCCCGCTAAGGATCACGGGAGATGTAGTAAACACCACCTAAGGCTAGGATGCCGTGAATTATGTCCCAGTAGCCACTACAATACAATATATCTCAAGCAATAAATATATATATTCGGTTTAATCTGACCCTTTGTAACAGCCGCCTCCTAATTAGTCCGCACCTAATTAGATAAGCAGAGACAGATTAACCGTCTTGTCCACTACTCAATGTCCGTTGTGAGGAGTAGGGCAATTCACAAAGTCAGTGGGTCATGGTCGTCATCAAGGGAATCAGGTAGCCTTGGCAACTCTATCAGCCTCGCCACGGGTCGGGTGTATGTCCGTCCCTGGACGAGCACTTCTGCCGCTCTGACCTTTCCGTCGGCACCAGTGATCACTTTGCTTACGCGGCCGGCCGGCCACATAGCTCGGGGTAGTGACTGGTCTATAATCATGACGACTGTGCCCTCCGTCAAATTGTCTCTTTCTTTTACCCATTTCTGGCGGGTCTGTAGAGACGGTAGATAGTGGAGGAGGAAACTGTTCCAAAACTTGTCAGCCAATACTTGACTGTACCTCCACATTCTTCGGCCGTTCGCTTCCTCAGGTCTGTACACTGTCTGTGGGAGCGCGGGGTCCAGCCGCCCCATCAAGAGAGTGTTGGGGGTGACTGGGTCGACATCTGCTACATCACTTGAGACGTAACCGAGGGGCTTTGAGTTCAATACTCCCTCGATCTCCGTGAGGACTGTCGTGAGGACTTCTTCCGCCACGGTCTGGGCCCCAAGCACGGCGTACAGGGCTGTCTTTATTGAACGTACTTCTCGTTCCCAAGTTCCCCCGAAGTGAGGGGCGTTCGGGGGGTTAAACTGGAAATCAATCTGAGAGGGAGCGAGGTGGGTCTTAAGTTCTGGGCCCATAGCTTGGAAGCTCTCTCTCAGCTCTCTTTCTCCGCCTTTGAAGTTTGTCCCGTGATCAGACAATAATATAGACGGTTTTCCTTTCCGCGCTGTGAATCTCCGGAAGGCCATAAGGAATGAGTCCGTGCTCATGGTTGGAAGGAGTTCTATGTGCATCGCTCGGGTGGTCATGCATTTGAATACAATACCCCACCTCTTCTCCGTCCCTCTTCCTTTCTTCACATACAGCGGGCCGAAGCAGTCCATACCGGTGGAGTGAAAGGGCTTGTCGCCGAGTCGGAGGCGACAGGGGGGTAGGTCAGCCATCCTGGGTATACTGGGCTGTGCTCGCCACTTGCGACAGTCTAGACATGTCCGCTGGAAGCGTCGTACTGCTTCTCTTCCTTGCAGTATCCAATAGCGACGTCTGATCTCAGCGAAGACTCTCTCTGCCCCAGCGTGGTGCACGTCCTCGTCGTATTTCTTTATGATGAGCTCTGTGACCTTGTGTCGGCTGTTGAGAACTATCGGGAACTTGACGTCATCCGTTAAGTCCGGGGCCCTTCTCAGACGACCACCCACTCTGATGAGATCATGGGCGTCGCGCTCAGGGGCCAAGTGGAGCAGTCTGCTGTCTGACGGGACTGGCTTTGATCCCTGCAGACAGTCTAGCTCGTCGGGGAACGAGTCTCTTTGGGCTCGCTGTAGCAGAAGGAGTTCTGCTTCTTTGTAATTAGCTGCATTAATGTCAGTAGTGGAGGGAACCTCAGGGTGGTGCCACAGGAATGTCTTTAACTGCGCACTCTCAAGGGTAGGGCAGTCGTCTATGTTGGGATCTGTGGGGACTGGTGTGTGCGTCAACCCACAGAACATAGATTTCTTCATCTCTGCCTCCTCTTGACTAGCCTCCCGTGGGGTGGGGTTAGGCCACTCTTCTTCCGGGAGCTTGAGGAACTCGGGACCGTCACTATAGAGATTGTGACGTGTGAGGTCATCCAGGGACATTCCCCGTGTGATGACGTCTGCTGGGTTCTGTTTTGTGTCCACGTACCTCCAGCATGCTGATTCTGTTAAATCTTGGATCTCTGTGATTCTGACTCCCACGAAGACCTTGTATCTACACGAATCGGACTGGATCCATGTGAGTACGGTCATGGAGTCTGACCACAGGATTGTTCTTTGCACCGGAATGGTGAGTTCACATTGGATTAACGTGGCGAGTTGCGCTCCTACTAGGGCTGCGCAGAGCTCTAGACGCGGGATCGATTGTTGCTTGCGGGGGGCTATTCTTGAACGAGCCAGGATGAAGGCGGTATGTATTTCTCCTCCCTCCTCTCGGGCCCGCAAGTAGGCCACCGAACCGTAGGCTACTTCGGAGGCGTCGCTGAAGACGTGCAGGTCCATCTGGCACGTCTCCAGCCGCACTGTGGGTGGGAAGTAGCTGCGGCGTATGTTGACACCTGGGAGCGAGTTGAGTTCTGTTTCCCACTCTCTCCATGTGGAAGCAAGGTGGTCGGGTATGGGGTCGTCCCAGCCCTGGTCCTTGTCCCACAGCTCTCGTACAATCATCTTTGCCCTGGTGGTGTAAGGTAGAATACATCCCAACGGGTCATATTGTCTGGCGAGTGTTCTGTATACACTCCGTCTGGTGGTCGGTAGTGAAATCGACCTTCCCTGCTCCTTGGTCAGGGGTGTGTGTCTATAATGGAGCGAGTCTGTTTTGAAGCGCCAGACTAGTCCTAATGTCATTTCTTGGGCTTCACCTGGGATGGTCGCCATCCAGGTCTCGCTGCTTGCTGCCTTGTCCTCTGGGGAGAGGCTGCGCAGTACTTGAGGGTCGCTGCTGACCCACTGCCGGAGATCAAAGCCGCCTTTGATCAGGGAGGCGCGGAGCTTGAGTAGGAGGGCCTCTGCCTCTTCTGGCGTCGAGACGCTTTGCAGACAGTTGTCCACGTAGAAACTCTTCTCTACACTTTGTCGGACCTCCTCGTCAGCTGCTGGGTCCTCTGCGACATGTTTTTGCAGTGCGAACGTAGCACAGCATGGGCTGCATGTGGTTCCGAAAGGGAGGACTTCCCATTGATAGATGGATGGTTGCTCATCCCCGATCCTCTCTCTCCATAAGAACCGCAGCAGGGGCTTGTCCTCTTCCACTAGTCGCACCTGCAGGAACATCCCTTTGATGTCGCCGCAGATGGCCACCTTGTTCTGGCGGAAACGTAGCAACACGCCTAGTAGAGAGGGGCCGAGTGTTGGGCCGGGCAAGAGCTCTTTATTCAGATTTTGTAATCCGATCTGGTAGCTGCAGTTAAACACAATACGATCCTTGCCGTTGTGGTGGACCTTGTGGTGGGGCACGTACCATGATTCGGTCGTCTGATCGGCCTCTTGAATGTCAATTCTCTTTATGTGTCCCGCTGTGATTAGCTTGTCAATCTCAGCGCGGTACACAGTGGCTTGAGCGGGGTCTCTGGCTAGGCTCCGCTCGGTGTTCAGTAGATATCGCTCCGTCACTTCTTTTGAGGCGTGGAAGGTGGGCATACCCTCTCGCCTCAAGAGTGGAGTTGCGTATCTCATCACTCCATTGACTTTGACTCTCTTTGTCCCCTGCTCGAGGAGGGCTATGGCATAAATGTCTTCCTTGGAACGAATGTGTTTCTTTTCGTTCTTAAAGGGCATTGTCTCTAGTGTCCATAGCCTCTCGACGTGCTGTAAGAGGGTGGTGTCTTCTTCTGTCACTCTGGAGTGGAGGCAGCGAGTGGCTGCTGGTCGGTTGGGAGACCTGGAGAGGGGGCCTTGTAGTGTCCATCCTAGGCGGGTCTCGACTGCTGCTGGACAGCCTCTGGGCCCAATGTGGACCCGGTCCGTCGGGACGATGAGGTGTGCGTGGTCGGATCCTATGAGCAGGGTCGGGGTGGCGCCGTCTATGAGCGGTATAGGTAGTTGACGCAGGTGCACGTATTTTTCCATCAGCTTGGAGATGGGGTAGGTGTACCGCGACAGGCCTATGTCTTGGCTGGTGAAAGCGTTAGTGATCCTATACCGCCTCTCTGGCTGCCCGCTTGCTGCGATAGTGAAGGAGACGTTCTCACCCTTTATTGTCTTCAGGTCTTTTCTTATAGTACGAATCGTCATCGTTTCTTCGCTCCCCCGCAGACCCAGCTGGGCTGCAGCGGATGCGAGGAGGAGAGTCTTTTCTGACCCGTCGTCAAGGACGGCGTAAGTGTCCATGACCTTGTCCTCGTAGCTTAGTGTCACTCGGACCACCTTCAAGAGCACTCGGGAGCTCCCGCTGCTGGCGGGGTCAATATACATGACGCTTACTCTGGTGCTGCTTGGGGGTGCGGGTTTCTTCCTGTTGCTGTCATGCAAGACGTCCAAGTGGGCACCGTCACACCGGCTGCACCTCTTCTTCAAGCGGCACTCGGCTGCCATATGGCTGCGCGCACAGCGGTAACAGCGGCGGTTGGACTTTATCCATTGACTCACCTCGTCGGCGGTCATCTTCTTGAAAGTGTCACATTGTGACAGCCAATGTTCTTTCTCGCAGTACTGGCATACAATCTTCCACTTCTCTTTCGTCGAGGGGGTGCTGTGGTTCTTGTTCCGCGGTACTGATTCGGCTTGGTGCATGACGGTCACCAGCCTGCGGTTATCGTTGGATCTCCGAGGTCCATCTCTGGGGCTTGGTCCACTCCGCACGAACGTATCCAGTCGTAGGCTGCTGACTTCTCTCGCGAGGAAGTCGGCCAGGTCTAGGAGGGATGGCTCGGGACCGCTGGGATTCACGGTGGTCTCTTTGCCGCCTGAAGCGCTCTTGTCGGGCGGGAGGAAGCTTCTCTAATATCCTTTCTACATTAGAGTTAGCGTACAGTTCGTGTCTACCCTTTTCCTTTTGTGCCCCCAGCATCCCTACCAGGGATTTTACCTTGATAGAGAGGTCATCCAATGAGCGATTGTCTGTGGCTGGGGGGAGACGGTCAATATTCCTTATCTCTTGTATCACGTAGTCCCATATGCGTCCATAACGTTGGTCGAGGGCTACTAGAGCCGCGGTGTATGGGGTACTTGAGTTGGAATATGCCAGCGCTATATTATGCGCTCTGGGCACCTTCAGGTGCTTGAGGAGGATAGCATATTTGTACGTCTCTTCGGGGACGTCGGACATCATAGTCTCTAAGCACATCCGTAGTTCCGTGTACTGTGCTCTGTCCTCGTGTGTAAAATCCGGGAACGTCGGTGTGCCAAGGTACGATGCCATGGATGGCTGGCACATCGGTGAGCGTTGGGGGAGAGGCCTCCTGGGTGAGTCTCCCCGTACGTGTCGTCGTGGGCTGGTACTTGGTGGGTACCAAAGCCCGGGTACCCAGGTGCTGTTCCTCGGGGCTGGCGGTGCGTCAAACTCACCCTTGAGTTGAGTCGGGGGTCTGTAACGCAGGGCCTCGGGGGTAAAGTCTGGGCTGTACTGGACCTCCTGGTCCTGTGGAGTACGATGCTGCTGGTGGGCTTGACTTTCCTCCTCTTCCTCTTCCTCTGCTAGGTCTTCTAGATCTTGCAGTCGTCTATTCAGTCTCTCGGCGGCATAGGCCGGTTCTTCCCGGTTGCTGGGTCTCGCATGGACCGGTCGGGGAGGGGGTTCGGAGACGTGGATAGGCTCTTTCTGTTGGCCGGGCTCCGGGTCGCTTGGTCGGGTAGGGGAAGGTGCCCTAGACCCTTGTCTTGACGATGCCCTGGAGCTCCGTGCGGAGGGAGGGGGTGTCGCCCTGGCAATCAATTGCTCCATTATCTGCGCTTGTAGTCGGTTGCGCTCGGCTTCGCGCTTGATGTGAGCGAGGTCGCGATCTGCTTCGCGCTGGGCTTGGGCTGCGTCGCGCTGTGCATTGGCGGCGTCGCGCTGTGCATCGGCGGCGGCGCGCTGGGCATCGGCGCGGTCTCTTTCAATATTCTCTTCCGTCTGGAGGCATCTGGTATCCAGGCGTATGCGGTCGTCTTCACTCCTTTGCTGCGCCTGGAAGCGCTCTCGCTGGGTCGCAGAGTGTTCGCGTTCACTAAGGGCTTGCGCTTGGAGTTGCGCGTGAAGGCGCTCTTTTTGGTCTGCAGATTGTTGGCGCTCACTCAGTTGTTGAGCCTGCAGGCATTCTCTTTCCATGGTAGAGTGTTCGCGCTCACTTAGCTGTTGCGCCCGGAGGCGCTCTTGTTCCATGGAAGAATGTTCGCGCTCGCTAAGCGTCTGTGCTTGGAGTCGATCGCGTTCGGTGGAGGCTGCCAGGGTGGCGATGAATGCCTGCGCCAGCATCTTGTCCGCCTCGCTGGGGGAAGACACTGATGGAGGTGATCGGCTTCTGACAGTGCTCGTTGGAGATCCGTTCTCCTGGCGCGCTCCGGGGAGGTCTATCTCCTGGGCGCGCTTCTCTTCTGGTAGTGGGTCGGGTTCCGTCCCTGGAGCGCTTTCTTTATCCTGGAGCTCTCCGGGGACCGTCCCGTTGACGTTGTCGGGGGGTATAGTCATGTCATGTCCCTCCTGGTCCCCCCCGTGAGCTTGGTCAGTTACGTTAGAACCCACTAGGGTCTCTACTGGCAAGGTCGCCTGGTCGTTAGGGTTTGACATGCTTTTACTATCCGCTTTTCCCGCATTTAACGTCTGTATAAAGCTAGGTATTAGACTGGCAGCGTAGTCCTCTAGGTAAGGAGGTGGCTGACGTCTGCGCTGCTGCCGTTCTAGCTTAGGAGAGCCGTTTGTGGAGTGTTCACCGCTGGCCATGGTTAATATCAATATTATATTTAGATATTACACTGATATTCCTCCGGCTCGAAGGACCAATTGTAACTGAGGGGTACAATTCCCTGACTGTATTGAGAGTATGGTATCATTAAACCACTACTTAGTTATGTACTTTAATTACTGGCCATACAGTACACGGTATATATGGTGAACACCCACACAATAATACGGCTTAACAAAGAAAGTCATATTTAGAAGTATTTATTAGCAGAGCAGCAATAGTAGGTTACAATATTGAGAATTATGAATTGCGCTTATATGACGAAGAACACTTAAGTAGGTCAAGAGCGTAAGTCCATGAGCATATTAAGATGGGTATAATTAATACCACCTGTAGCATAAGAATTATATAAGGCACACTCGTAGTCAGCTGGAGATACTAAGGGGGGTTCCCTCCGGTTGTAAGCCAGCAGGGGAGAGGAATTGTCGGGAGCAAAAGTCTGGATCAACGAGGAATAAAGAGACTCCAGATACAGGAGACGGTGCAATAATCCTTTGGTCCGTAGACAAAGCAACAGCTATACTCCGGTATGCATGGCAGCATGGATGAAAGCTAGCCAGCCTCTGTGGGTCCTAGAGGCGAGCTCGACGGTGCTCCTCACAGGGTAGATCCCACACAGCAGTGGGGTAGACGGTTCTCTGCTCCAGCAGCCACAGTACCAAAGCAATATAATCCAGCCGGAAAAGGCTCTGCATTCGTCGGTGTAGGTTCTCCGGTGTACATATCCACACGGTTCTCGTCTAGGACTCCTCGGATGGCGGCACGAGGTTAGGCCGCCCAGCCTGGATAAGTGCACTAGCTCGGTACGACGAACCGGTGGTAATGCTGGTCACTGTAGAACGGTAGCCGCACGATACACTATACATAATAGACTATTACTTTACAATAGAATAAGTCGAACTCGACGATACAGCGTTAAACTCTGACACTTTAGCTATCAATTCGCACGCGGTTCTCAAGGCTCTATTTAGGGGCAAAGGGGGCCCACTTCACGGCACGTTGTATCGTGGTGAAGGCTTCAACGTTTGGTCTAAGTCACTTTTAGGCTAAGTGCTTCTGTATCCACCTGCGACGTATTTATACGTAGGGTGAATAATCTAGTGCCAACCTCAGTTCTGTCTCGTATTACTGCGCCAACCTGGGCATGTTGAGACATGTCTTAGCGGTAGCTTTGAACTCGACATTGGGGGTATGGTCGTTGGCGCCTAGGGGTCGCTGTCCAATAGGAGAACGAATATTATGGTCTGGCCTGTACCTAGGTAAAGGGATATTCCGTGTATATGTACAACGAATATACAAGGGATATCAGACGATATACAAATATTATACAATATATCTCAAGTAATAAATATATATATTCGGTTTAATCTGACCCTTTGTAACACCTTGCGTGTCTAGCTGCGGAACAACTCCTCAGCATGCGCTAGAGGGGTGTTCAGGGGGGGGGGTGTGTGTCAACAAGTTTGATGACAGCTTCTCCCGTATCAAACCGGCCCTTTCTGTCGGGGTCCCCCCTTGGGTGCGTCGCACAGCGGGAGGGACCGGGCCAACTATCTACTGTTCCTTGCGGCCCAGCGTCAGTTGACGGCGGGTGCGCTGTGGGATTATGTTCACATATGGCGACAGGAATGCCGTCTGTATCGGTGGATGGAGAGAACATTGGAGGGGGGGCTTGTTTTGCAGTTCGCACAACCCCATCCTCCGTTCTCAGGTTTGGTGCTGACCCTATTGTTAGTGTCAGACGCAGTGACAGCCCTGGCCGACGAGATCCAATCTCTGTTGGCGAAGCAGGCCGTCGTTGTGGTCCCGAGAGAGGACACAATGTCAGGCGTCTACTCCCGTTATTTTCTGGTACCCAAGAAAACAGGGGGGGTCAGACCTATACTGGATCTGTCCGCGTTCAATCGGTTGATTGTAGCGAGACCATTCAAAATGTTGACCGTCAAACTCCTTCTGCTTGCTGTCAGGAGGGGAGACTGGTTCACCTCCATAGACCTGAAGGATGCGTATTTTCACATCCCCATTTACCCTCCTCACAGGAAATTCCTACGGTTCCTGTTTCAGGGCGTAGCGTACGAGTACCAGAGGATGCCGTTCGGTTATTCTCTGGCTCCCCGCACATTCACCAAGTGCGTGGCGACTGCTCTGGAGCCCTTACGTCATCGGGGGGTACGAGTTCTATTCTATCTCGACGACATTCTACTCCTCAGTCGTTCGGAAGAGGTTGCCAGGTCTCATACTCGGCTGGTGGTGGAATTCCTCACCGGCCTGGGTTTTGCTGTGAATTGGAAGAAGAGTACCCCTCTTCCCAGTCAACGGGTGGAGTACTTGGGCTTGACATTGAGGTCGAGGCCCATGATTGCAACCCTCTCGGAGCAGCGTCGGGGGGTTCTCCGTCACGCGCTCTGGGGTTTCCGTCTGGGAGGGACGGTTACGGTGCTGCAAGTGATGCGTCTGCTGGGCATTATGTCATCTGCTCACACGGTGGTTCCTCTTGGCCTCCTCTTCATGAGGAGGATACAGAGGTGGTTTCTCTCTTTGAGAATAGATCCGGTGAGGGACAAATGGAAACGGTTGACGGTTCCTTTGTTGATATGGGGAGATCTCGCCCACTGGAGGAGGCTGGATATCCTCACCATTGGGGTCCCCATAGGCAGCAGGGGCTCACACGTCACGGTCTTCACCGACGCCTCTCTCACGGGTTGGGGAGGGAAGTGTCGGACCCATGCAGTGGGGGGCAGCTGGACAGGTCATGCTGGCCCGGCTACCCTGCATATCAATGTGTTGGAGTTGAAGGCGGTCCTCCTGGTCCTCAAACGGTTTGACCACCTGGTGGTAGGCGAACACGTTTTGGTCAGGACGGACAGTATGATGGCGGCGGCGTATATCAACAGGCAGGGTGGGACTCGTTCCATCCACCTGCTCCGGGCGGCGGTCGAACTGTTGCTATGGGCATCCCGCAGGCTGCGCAGTCTGAGGGCGCTCCACATTCCTGGTACAGAGAATATGGCGGCGGATATGATGTCTCGGGGCGGTCCTCGTTACGACGAGTGGGAACTCCGCCCGACATAGTCAGACAGATCTGGGATCGGTTCGGGGAGGCCTCGGTAGATCTGTTTGCATGCCGACGCTCTCACAAGTGCCCCTTGTGGTTCTCGCTCAGTCGAGCAGATCATCCCCCCTTGGGGGTGGATGCCTTCTCGACCTTTCCATGGCCGCCCGGTCTTCTGTACGCCTTTCCTCCTGTACAGCTGTTCAGTCAGCTGTTGGAGCGGATACGGAGGGGCACGGCAGTGTGGTTCCCGGTCTTGATCCAGCTTCTGGTCGCTCCTCCTTGGGTCATTCCGTGGTCAGCGACGGCCCTCTCACAGCACGACGGGTCACTGTTCCAGTTTCCGGTGTTGGGCCAACGCCTGTTGGTGTGGCTGGTGGGAGGGTGAGTCTGGAGAGGATGGACCCCTCGGTGGTTGATACCATCCGGTGTGCGCATGCTCCCTCCACTGTCGCGGTTTATGCGGGCAGATGGCGTGCATTCCAAGAGTGGTGTAAGGGGGGGGGGGCTGGGACCCAGTCTCCTGCCCCCTGGATGCTGTCCTGAGTTATCTCCAGTCTCTTCTTGATAGACTGTCGGCTTCGACGGTGAGGGTATATGCGGCAGCTATATCCTCCTATCATGAGGGTATTGAGGGGACTGTTTTGTTCAGCCACCCTCTTGTGAAGCGTTTCCTGCTTGGCGCTCGACGCGTTAAGCCGGTGCGACGCTCCTTGGCTCCGACTTGGGATCTTCAATTGGTCCTCGGTCGGTTGTCCTTGGCCCCGTTTGAGCCGCTCGAGCAGGCGCCGTTGGGACAGCTGTCTTTCAAGACCGCGTTCCTACTGGCTGTCACTTCCGCTAAACGCGTAGGTGAGCTCTGTGCTCTCTCGGTACGTCCAGAGTGCCTGTCTTTTCGGGCCGATTGCGGTGCCACTCTGCGACCTAATCCTGCTTTCGTGCCTAAAAATATCCGGAGTTCCTTCCGCTCCCGGGATATTGTGGTTCAGGCGTTTCGTCCTCCTCCTCACGCCAGTGAGTTGGATGCGGCCCTTCACCTGTCATGTCCGTGCTTTGGGAATTTACCTCAGCCGTACTCGGGACCTCAGGGTTACCGATCAGCTTTTTGTCTGTTACGGTGGGTCTCGTGCTGGTAAGGCACTGTCGAAACAGCGCCTGTCCCATTGGTTGTGCGAGGGCATTGCCCTCTGCTACACGTTGGCTGGGCAGGATCCCCCTGGGGGCGTCAGGCCGCACTCCACTCGTGGGGTGGCTGCCTCTGCCGCTCTCCTGGGTGGGGCCTCGGTGGAGGACATCTGTGCTGCAGCTTCATGGTCCTCCCCGGGCCCCTTTGTAAGGTTTTACCTCATGGACATGACCGGGGGTTCTGTCTCCCAGGCGGTTCTGGGGTCTGTGGTCTTTCCTGCTTCCCGTCCCTTGGTAGGGTAGAAGGAGTGTGTGGGTATGGGCCACAGTGTGTTGAGTCACACGTGGTTCCGCCTGTGCAGTGTGTTCAAGGGGTTCTAGTTCCCTCTTGTTCGCATTCAGGTGGAGTTGACTGCGCCCCCCCTTCATTAGGAAAGATGGGGTGACAGGGCTCCCCGCACCCCTTGATGTGGGCTTACGGGTCCTCAGGGGGTACATCTGTCGGGTCTCGCGTCCGCTCTAACCCATATCTCATAAGGCTAGAGCGGGACGCGATAGCCATATACGAGATATAACGATAGGTTATGTATATAACCTAGTTATATTAGTATTGGCTGAGCGTCCCGCTCTACACGGCCCTGAGTTCCCTTTTGAGGGATCTTTTGCTGGAACGAGATTTGGCGAGGAAGAGTGTTTGGTGACCATAGTCATGGTTATATAGGCTACGCCTCCATAGGGGCAGGGCCCGATCAGGTATGGGTGCATTAAGTTGTTCGTATTGGTGTACAGTAGGTACTAGGAGATAAGGGGTATCTCATAAGGCTAGAGCGGGACGCTCAGCCAATACTAATATAACTAGGTTATATACATAACCTATCGTTATATTATCGTATAGCTTACGCTCTGCTCTATTGGAACTATCCCTTTATCCAATCTAATAATGAATAATTTTCTCCACATGCACACACCCATCCGCCTGGCCACACCCACATCCGCTCCTCTACATAAGCGGGGTTGTGGCCACACCATCAGCTCCTTCCCTATTTTCACAACGAAAAGTGTCTGTAACACACCACTTTAAGTTTAGTGCCGAAATAGTTGTTGGAAAGGAGCTACGTTGACATTGTATCTTTGTTTTTTCTCTCTAGCAAATTCACGAAAAAACTAAGAGATAATGTCTTCACCGTCGGAGGGTCTAGACGCTCACAACGTTACCCTCCACCAGCGCTTCACTATCGCAGCGGCCTCCGTGCGTAGTGGGGCGTCTCTGGCTCCACGGTCGTGGCAGCCAGGTGCGCCTGGGCGCGTCTATACTTTGCGCAACGGAGCTCGGTTTCCGGGTTCCTCTGATTGGCCGCGACCCCCACGTGACCCGCGCTAGCACGCCCCCTTATCCACCGCTGCCGCTACAGCTCGCCTGTGTGTTGACGCTCGCCTGTGTGTTGACGCGCGCGCGGCAGAAGCGGCATGGACTTGACTTTATGCTGCACTTAGCGCTGACTGAGAAAGTAAACATGCTAATTGTAAATATGTTTAAGTCCACTCCACATTACAGTTTATGCGTGATGCTGCTGAGGCGGTCGTTTCTTGACTGGCGTTGCATAAGATTTACATTTAGTCAGCTAGCTGATAACTGCATAAGCAGCATATTAAGAAGATGACTGCGTTTCTTGACTCAGAGTGGCGGCGCAACAATAGCGTTTCTTGACTCAGGCGTCTATGCCAAATACAGCTGATAACTGCATAAAAAGCATATTAAGATGACTGTGTTTCTTGACTCAGAGTGGCGGCGCGACAATAGCATTTCTTGACTCAGGCGTCTATGCCAAATACAGCTGATAACTGCATAAGCAGCATATTAAGATTAAGATGACTGCGTTTCTTGACTCAGGCGTCTATGCCAAATACAGCTGATAACTGCATAAGCAGCATATTAAGATGACGTGACAATATTATTAAACAAGAGAGCTCTGTCATTGAAGTGGGTGGTGTTACCAACAGCGCGTTTCTTGACTCAGGCGTCTATGCCAAATACAGCTGATAACTGCATAAGCAGCATATTAAGATTAAGATGACTGCGTTTCTTGACTCAGGCGTCTATGCCAAATACAGCTGATAACTGCATAAGCAGCATATTAAGATTAAGATGACTGTGTTTCTTGACTCAGGCGTCTATGCCAAATACAGCTGATAACTGCATAAGCAGCATATTAAGATTAAGATGACTGCGTTTCTTGACTCAGGCGTCTATGCCAAATACAGCTGATAACTGCATAAGCAGCATATTAAGATGATGCGACAATATTATTAAACAAGAGAGCTCTGTCATTGAAGTGGGTGGTGTTACCAACAGCGCGTTTCTTGAATGACTCAGAGTGGCGCGTTTCTTGACTCAGGAAGCGAGCGTCAAACACAGCGGCGAGCGGCAGCGGTGGATAATGGGGCGTGCTAGCGCGGGTCACGTGGGGGTCGCGGCCAATCAGAGGAACCCGGAAACCGAGCTCCGTTGCGGAAAGTATAGACTCACCCGGTGGTGAGTTTGCCTTGCTGAGGGGCCGTTGAGCCTCCATCTCATGTGAGATGGCCAGGTTCCGGCCCTGGTTCCCCCGCCAGTGGACAGTCTGCCGATAGGCAGACAGCACCTCTGGTGGCCAAGGATTTGCGTCGCAGACTCTTCGCCTCGTCTTGCTCTCGTCATAAGGCGGCGAGCAGCAGGGGTGAACGGCCTGGTTTTAGTGTTGTGCTGGAGCCGAACGAGAGTTCTCTTGCCTCTTCTCCATTTCCGATGGAAACTGAGGATTACATGGAGGGGGCGGGAGCTCTCTTGTTCGAAGCCCCAGTAGAGACGTATCACTCTCCCCCTCGGGGAGTGGCAGGGAGTGCTGCGTCTCCTTGGGGTCCCTTGTACTCTAGGGTTGGGTTAGAACCTCCAACCCCGAGACAAGATGCCCAGCTATCTGCCGTGTCGGATGTTGGCGCCCGAGGCAGCCTCCCGTATGCGAGGTACGCGAGTGACGTGGAGGAAGGTATGCAAGGGGAGTTGCTTGCCTTGTTCCCTGAGCTCATGGCGGCCACCGCAGCCGCTAATGGCGTGGCGTTGCCGCAGCCACTGCCGGCACCTGTTCCTGATGACATGATAGGTCATCTCTGGCAACGTCGTCCTGTGAGAGAGACGGGCGTTGTCTGCCCATTCTTCCCAGCAATGGAGGCTTATGTGGCACAGGGACAGGTAATCTCCCGCATCATTGGCCTTACCCCCGCCTACGTGCCAGTCACGCGGGTGGTGGGTTTGGTCCAGGGGCTTAAGGACGGGGTGCCTCGGCTTGATAGCCCGATGGCAGCCATACTTTGCCCCGAAATGGTGTGGGAACCGTTAAGGAAGCCGGTTCCCCAGGGGAAATCGGCTAGGCAGTTGGCATCGTGGAGTGACCAGGTGTACATCGCCTCGACTCAGAGCCTGGCTGCAACCTCCAACATCGCGCAGCTGGCGCGCTACATGTCGGGGCTGATGGCGGGCGGGTCGGTATTGGATGACCATCAACGATACCTTCACGCCCAGGCGGCTGGAGCCATCCTGCACCTTACCCAGCTGCAGGCGATAGCCGCCGGGAAGGAGCGCGCCCTGGCCACTCTCATCCAGCGCCACCTTTGGCTGGAGCAGGTGCGGGTGCCGGACCAGAGGAGGATTCCGCTGCTCACGGAAAATGCCGGGTCGGCCCGGGCGTCGCAGGGATTGATATCATCGATGTGTGTGTCATATGTATGACACTACGAGTTGCCCTTCACAGTGTTGTGCTTGGTCCATATTGTGTTGTACCTTGCGCTGTGCTAAGGGGCCTGGTCCTTCTCCATTCGTTTTCGCCCCTCCCTCCCCCTGCTGGGCAGGGATGGGAGGGGGCTGTCGAGGAGTTTTTCTATTGAACCCCTCTGGCATCCCTGTGTAGGTCCTGGTCCGCCGGGCCCAGGTCCGAACTCGTTCTCGTCGACCTGTTGGCCTGGGTTAACCCCTTTCAAAACTGAAACACTTGTACTGCCTGTATAGCCGGTGTATACTCGCAGTTATGTTTCTGAGTTTTTTCTTGGTGGGTTAAAGGAACAACCGCCTCCTGTTAAACTAAACATAGGGGGGTGGTTGGTTCCCCGGTGTGTTGGTAGCAGAGTCGACTCTCGGGTTGAGGCCAGGCTTGACCCCGTCTGCCCGCGAGTGTGCCCCTGCACCTTTCATGATGTCTGCCAATCGTGTCAGCCTTCTCTTGAACCTCGACCTCACTGGAGGGGTCGGGTTTGTGGAGGTTGTGACATGGTGCACAGCATACCGAACGCCCCTTCCGCCGGGGTGCTGTTTTCACAGTAGACCCCTTAGGCGCCTGTCTAGTCCGAGTGCTCCGGGCACAGGTCGAGTTATGCTCTTGGAGCCTGTTGCCTGGATTGAGGGATCAACCTCTTTGGGGGTTGTCTCCCCGGTGCGCCGACTGGCCCCACAGTGTTGTGGGGGTGTAGCCTCTTGTGGAGTGCTTCAGGGCGGCGTGCCGTAGGGGGGAAGGGCCTGCTCTAGGATTGGGCCCTGTCCGATACGCTGGCGATGTGGGGGGTGGTGTCACCAGTGACCGTCTGGTGGGGTACCGATGCTACGGCATCGTTGGCCTCACCGGGCCCCCTTTTTTGGGGGGTCCTGGCCCTCAGGCTGTTCCTGGGGCTGGGTCCTCCTCTGCGGTCCGCTGCTACGGCCTTGCCACGGGGTTGGGTTCTTGACCTTTGATCCTGTGATGTTGGGGGCTGTGACAGGGGTGTTTTGCTTCCCGTCCGTTCCCTGGTGGCATGTGGGATGCGCGCCTGAGTGGTCGCGGGTCCTTCTGTGTGAAGGTAAGTCCCACGGTCTGCTCACCCTGTGCGTTTGAGGTGCTAAACCCTCTTCACACAGTCGGATCCGATTCCCTTCCGTCCCCCTCTAGGGGGGTCCAGGGGGCTCGGGTCCTCCCCGGTTCTGATGGTTGTGGGGGGCCTCAGCGGGTACATCTGTCGAGCTTCCGCTCTGCTCAGCTCCTGTGTTCCAATAGAGCAGAGCATAAGCTATACGATAATATAACGTCAGGTTATTCTATAACCCTAGTTATATGAGTATAGAGAGCGCTCTGCTCTGACTCATTGAGGACCCCATGGTCTTCGCCTTCGGTGGTGAAATACTTGGGAAGGAGCTGATGGTGTGGCCATGACCGCTTATGTAGAGGAGCGGATGTGGGTGTGGCCAGGCGGATGGGTGTGTGCATGTGGAGAAAAGTATTCATTATTAGATTGTATAAATGAATAGTTCCAATAGAGCAGAGCGCTCGCTATACTCATATAACTAGGGTTATAGAATAACCTGACGTTCCTTTCCGCTCCCTTCTTCTAAACTGCTCTCATCTCTCCTGTCCTCTCCTGTCCTCTCCTCTATTCTCCTCTCCTCTCCCCTCATCTCATCTCCTCTCCTCTCATCTCATCTCACCTTTCCTGTCCTCTCTTCTCCTAACCCAACCTCACCATCTCTCCTCTCCTCACCGCTCCGCTGCTCTCCTCTCCCGGCCTCTCCTCTCATCTCCTCTCTCCTCTCATCTCCTCTCTTGGCCTCTCCTCTTCTCTCATCTCCTCTCTTGGCCTCTCCTCCCCTCTCCTCTCCTCTCTTGGCCTCTCCTCTCCTCTCCTCTCCTCTCCTCTCCTCTCCTCTCCTCTCCTCTCCTCTCCTCTCCTCTCCTCTCCTCTCCTCTCCTCTCCTCTCCTCTCCTCTCCCTCCTACCCTCTGGCCCTGGAAGCTCCCCATTCATTACCATCAGGCCTGACAGCCAATAATTCTGCTCCTTAGCCCAGGTTGTCACTGTCCTGGCAGGGGCCGTGGAGACAGTGGTGGGGGGTGGGGGGGTATTGTGAATGGGTCTTGAGGTCAGAGGTTGATTGTGTATGTGTGTATGTTTGTGCTGATAAGTGTCTAAGCTACTACGATGTTATGTATTCACACTTTGTTTGGTGAAAATGCTACATACTGTACTTTATGTAAAATGTAAGCGCCACCCCTGTTTTGAGAACACCATCTGGGAGGTCTTTGAACATGAAGACCTGGAACTGTACACCTCATCAGTGCTGGGATACATCAAGCACTGCATAGACTCTGTCACCGTATCCGGGTCTATCCCAATACAAAGCCGTGGATGACGGGAGAGGTGCAGCATCTGCTCAGAGAGAGGGACACCGCCTTCAGGTCTGGTGATAAGGAGCTATACAGCACTGCCAGAGCCAACCTGAAGCGAGGTATCAAGAGGTCCAAGGCCGACTACAAGGGGAAGATCGAGGACTGCTTCCAGAGCAACAACACCAGACGGGTATGGCAGGGGGTCCAACAGATGACCAACTACAAACCCAGCCACTCCTCAGCCAACGAGGGTGACCCTCAGCTGGCAGAGGAGCTGAACTCCTTCTTCGCACGATTCGAAGCGAGGCCGACGGAAACAGCCACACTGCACTCACCAGCCCTCAGCAGCATCATCCTCACGGAGCACGAGGTGAGATGCACACTGAAGGGAGTGAACCCAAGGAAAGCGGCAGGGCCGGACAGTGTCGTGGGACGGGTGCTGAAAGACTGCGCTGACCAGCTGACGGGGGTCTTCAACCAGTCCCTGTCCCAAGCCATCGTCCCACCCTGCCTGAAAACCTCCATTATCATCCCGGTCCCAAAGAAGAACTCCATCAGTTGCCTGAACGACTACCGTCCAGTCGCACTCACCTCCCTACCCATGAAGGTCTTTGAAAAGACACTCAAGCCCCACATCATCTCTAGCCTCCCACCCGGACTAGACCCCCACCAGTTCGCCTACAGAGCCAACAGGTCCACAGAGGATGCCATCGCCACAACTCTCCCCTCTACCCTGTCCCATCTGGAGAGAGGGGGGGGGGGGGCTACGCACGGCTGCTCTTCGTGGACTTACCTCTGCATTCAATACCATCCTGCCTGACAGACTAGTGCCCAAACTCATGGATCTTGGACTAAACCATCCCCTCTGCCGGTGGTCCAAGGACTTCCTGTCTGACCACCCCCAGAGGGTCAGGATAGGCCCCCACACCTCCACAGCCATCAGCCTCAGCACCGGATCCCCCCAGGGCTGCATGCTGAGTCTCTTATTTTACTCTATTTACACCCAAAACATCAAAAGAATATGGCAGTCAATATTACATAACAGGCAATAGTTTACACACCAAACATGACCTCTGCAAATCTTCTCAATTTCAGTTTGGAGACAGGCTTGGTCATAGCATCTGCAACCATGTCGTCTGTAGGACTGTAAACAATTGTCATCCTTTCTTCCCTGATGACAGATCTGATGAAGTGATATTTTATATCCACATGTTTACACCTCTGTCGGCACACAGGGTTTCTAGCGAGTGCAATGGTTCCCTGGTTGCCTTCATAAACAACAATTTTCTTATATACATAGGTATCTATTCCTTCGAGCAGTTGTTCTAGATAAATACATTCCTGTATTGTCATAGCTAGAGCCATGTTTCTTTGTTTTCCATGAAACCAGTGAGCTGTCTGTACCCAAACTCACACAATACCCTGTGGTACTTCTTCTGTCTGTGGCGTCTGCCGCCCAATCTGCATCACTATAGGCTTGAAGCCCTAAGCCCTCTCTGCTCTTTCTGAAACAAAGCTGTTTATCTGCTGTGCCTTTGAGATAGCGAAAAACATGTTTTGCTGTAATCCAGTGCTCTTCTGTGGGATCAGCAAAATGCTGTGATAATTTACTCACTACAAAACATAGGTCAGGGCGAGTACATGTTGTCAAATAAATGAGGCTACCTACAGCTTCTCTGTACATTTTTACATCTGTCAATTTCTGAGCATCCTCTTGGTAGTCTAGCTTTTGATCACATGGTGTTTCCCTTGTTCTACATTCTTGCATGTCAAAACGTTTCAGGATCTTTTCCACATATCTCTTCTGGGATATTTTTACACAACTGGCAGACTGTTCGAAGTCCATGCCTAGAAAATGCTTTAACCTACCTAGGTCTTTCATTTTGAATCTGGTGGAGAGCATACTTTTCACCTGCTCTAGGTTTCTAGTGTTGTCTGCTGCGATGATTAAATCATCCACCCAAATCACAATTGTCACTTTTCCTGACTCTTTTGACTCCTTTGAGTAAACACAGGGGTCTACTGGGTTCTGTATGAAGTGATCTTTAATTAGGCATGTGTGAAGCATCTCGTTCCAATTTCGCCCAGACTGTTTCAGGCCGTAAATGGATTTTTCTAGCTTACACACTAGCTTCTCTCCTTTCTTCTCGTAACCTTCAGGTTGTTCCATATATATCTCCCTATCAATGGGTGCATGCAGGTAGGCTGTCTTCACATCCATCTGGTGTAAAATCAAACTGTCCTCAACTGCTTTCTGCATCACTACCCGTACACTGGTCAGATTGGCTGTGGGTGAGAATGTCTCACCGTAGTCTATACCTTCCCTCTGACAGTAACCTTTAGCTACAAACCTGGCCTTGTACTTGTCGTGGCCTTCAATACCCTCCTTGATTGAGTGCACCCATTTGCCTCCCACTGTCTGTCTACCCTCTGGTAACTTGGTTAGAGTAAAGATATGATTGTCCTCTAGAGACCTCATCTCCTCATCCATTGCTCTCTCCCATTTTCTTGACTCAGGGGACACCATGGCCTCTTTAAAGGTCTGAGGTACAGGTACACCACTCACTACTCTGTAGCAGTAATCTATGCTGGTAAGTGTACTGTCATCCTCGTCACTTTCTCTCTGGGCATAGTCTTTCAGATACTTTGGGGGTTTATGTTCCCGGGAGGGATATCTCCCACTGCATGAGGCACGTGACGTCACCCTTGGGTGCTTCCCGTCATCATCCTCTGGGGGTTGTTGACTGTCTGTCTGCACGTCTGTGCTCAGTACACTAGGCTGTGGTGTCTCTCTTTCTTCACACCCTACTCTGGAGTCCAGCTCTGGCTCCTGTGTCTGTGTCTCGTTCTCGCACGTTGTCTTTGTGACAAATTTTACTAGCCTGTGTTTTTGCACTTTCCCTTTACCGGGATAGTAGACTAGAAAAGTGGGGCTGCCCTTGTCGTGCCCTACAAAGAGTCCTTTTTCACACCTGGACTCGAGCTTTCCTCTGTCCTGCTGGTAAGCATAACACACTGACCCAAACTTATGCATTCTGGCTAGATCACACTTTTTTCCTGTCAGTGCTGTATACGGGGTGGTGCCCGTGTGCTTATTAAAACACTGATTTCTGGTGTAAGCGGCTTCTTGTACCGCATAATGCCATAGACTCTTGGATAAGTTACCATCTATTAGCTTACACCTAGCCATTTCGAAAAGAGTGCGTCCTTCCCTCTCTGCTATCCCGTTCTGGTGCGGGGAGTAAGGACAGGACGTCTCGTGTCTGATCTTATTCCTTCTCAACAGTGATTGGAACTCTCTATTTGTGAACTCGGTTCTGTTATCGGACCTCAAGCATCTTATGTTGCCATAAGGGGCTACATCTGCAAGGAATTTCTCCGTGGCCTGGAATGTGTCACTCTTTGCTTTGAGAAAGTAAACAAACACTGCCCTGTACACACATCTGTAAAAGACTGTACATATTTAAAGCCACCTATGGACTCATTGCTTACTTGACCGGCTAGATCTGTGTTAACTAGCTCAAGTGGTATCTTTACTTTTTCCGTGTGACCTCTGTTCCTCGTTTGAGTGAACTTTCCCTTTATACACACATCACATTCCTTGTTAGGTCTGTGCTTTTCACCGTTAATGTGCATGCCTACTGTCACCGCTTGCAGCTTCATTATATCCTCGTAATTACAATGACCCATGATCTCATGCCATGTCTGAATATCATGACTGACATTACACATATCATTATCGTTACATTCTGTTTGTAGATAATACATTCTCTTGTACACTTCTATGTTAAATCTCGTACCGTCAGGTTCTACAAGGACATCTTTACCTTCATTGAAGAACACTTTGGCACCGTTTGCAGTAGCAGATTTTACAGAGAATAGTTTTTGTGGGAACGAGGGTATGTAGAGAGCGTTCTTTAACGTTACTTTACACCGGCGCCCCTCACTGTTTATGAGGCATACCTGTGCGTCTCCTCTCCCCTGCGCCAACCCGAAATTGCGCTTCCCGTCTGCCAGCTCCATGCTGTGTCTCTCCGGCTCGAAGGTGCTGTCAAAGTTCTTGAATCGGTTCCGGTCGTTGATGACGCACCTGGACCTGCTGCTGCTGCGTTGACTGGGTGACGTATGTTGTCTGCGCTCCAAAGATGAAGTCCTCTCGTCCCGTTGCTCTCCGGGCGTCGTCTCGACTCACCTCACGTCCACCGTTGCCGCCATCTTGTCCACAGCCGCCATCTTTTCCACAGCCGCCATCTTGCACGTGCGTGTACCGAGCGCTCTGGTCGCGTTTCTTTCTACACACTTTGTCCGCGTGTCCAGAAGTTCCACAGAAACGGCACCAGACTGTTTTTGTGCATTTGTCTTTTCAGTGACCCTTTTCTCCGCATCGCCAACACGCCATCTCCGTCTGGGGTCCGGTCTTTATCCTTGGTGCTGCTCTGGCCTTCATCACCCTTTCTCCCGCCTCCTCTGCGACCGGGTGTGTGTCTTCTGAGGCCTCGAAGTTCCGCAGCTTGGCCTTGAACTCCCCCAGCGACATGTCCGCTGAACCGTGTGTCACCAACTGTGTGAATGGTTTATACATCTCCGGTAGTCCTCTCATAACCATCGCCATCATTAATCCATCGCTCTGTGCAAAATTCTCTAGTATGATGAAATCATATGACCAATGCAGTGAATCCTCCTTAAACTTCCACAGCACCTTGTCAACAGTGTTAGATACTGTTTCCCAGTGTGCGATCCATATCAGGATCTTTGGGGGAGCGGGGGGGGGGGGGGGGTCGGTCAGGCGCAAAAAAAAAATCTCAGAGCGCTTCCCTGAGTCTCGCAACTGCCGAGAGAGAGAGAGAGAGAGAGAGAGAGAGAGAGAGAGAGAGAGAGAGAGAGAGAGAGAGAGAGAGAGAGAGAGAGAGAGAGAGAGACGCCCGCGAGAGAGAGAGAGACGCCCGCGGAAAGAGAGAGAGAGACGCCCGCGAGAGAGAGAGAGAAAGAGAGAGAGAGAGTCCAGCTCACTGCACTGCCGCGGAGAGAGAGAGAGAGAGAGTCAGAGAGAGACTCCAGCTCACTGCCGCGGAGAGAATTACATTTGTTTTTCTTGCAGTTTTATTAAAAGTCACTCCTCATCTCCAGTAGTAAAAAAATGCAACATTATCGCCACCCACCTGTCCTGATGGTCTGCCCAATTCTCAAAATCTGCATGTCACAGAAGTAGTCCCCGCAGCAGGTTGCTTCGTCTTCTTTGTAAAATCAAAATTGGTTAGAAAAACTTTCGACATTATCCTGGATGCGTCTATTTGTGCCTGCAGAGTGCAGACTGCAGTGCAGCGCCGCCACGCTCCGAATGGTGAACGCAAGAATAGCATGCATGTTCCATGCGTATTACGAGTAGGGTATATCTGCAGTGCCGCCCGCAACCCCATAGATTTATGCTATTGTCTATTACGGTGAATTTGTGCGGAAATCATTAATACATCAAAATAGCCTAATTTTATTATTATACACGATGATGACGATATAGAAAATTACAGAAAAATTTGAAATGCATGGCAAAAGTAGCATTTATTTTCAGTAATTTTTTTTTTTATCCACTTTTTCTCCCATTTTTCCATATTTTCTCCCATCCCAATTTCGTATCATCCAATTCAACCCTCCCCTGTCACGAACGCTGTTTCTTGCCTCCCACAAGCCGGCTGCAATGTGGACTAAGTCATACATAGCACAAGTCCCCTCCGGTACTTGAGGTAACAGCAGTCGCATCTTTTCACCTGCGCAGCTCGATCTCTCAGTGTCGAGGAGTAACGCGTGGGAGGCTCACGCTGCCCCCGACACTTCCTGATTCTACTGCGCAGGCGCACCAACCGACTTGTAGGAGTCGCTTGTTCACAACGTTCGATCCCCACCCTTCAGTTTTCCCTCCCCGTAATACGGCCAATGTGTATATTTTCAGTAATTTAGAGACCCCTCAAAGATTCACAAATCATGTATTCAGGTGAGCTGATGTCTGATCTAAGGGAGCCATGGCTCCCACAGCTCCCCCCGTGGATCGCACCCTGCTGTTGCCCCCCTGAAGGTTAAAAAGGTAAAAACTGATAGAATCTCTCCATGGTTAAATAAAACCAATGTTAAAGATAACAAGAGAAAATGTAGGATAGCCGAGCGAAAATGGAGGAAATTCAAACTCACAGCTCACTTTAATTTATACAAAGACGCCATGGGCGCATACAATAAGGCAATACAACTTGCGAGAAAGGAATATTTTTCCAAAATGATCTCAGAAAATATGGGTAACTCCAGGGTACTTTTTTCCACCATCGACCGGCTGATTAACATGCCACCCCCCCATATACCGCAGCAATCAGCCACAAAATGTGAAGAGTTCGCAGTTTTCTTTAATGAAAAAATATCATTGATTAGAGCAAGCATTGCCTCTGATATAGATCTGGCTGTGAGTGGAAACCCACCTGAGATAACTATGGGGGAATTCACATGTATTACATTACCTGACCTCTGTAAGATTGTCTCTGAGTGTAATTCCGCCACCTCCTGCCTCGATCCTATACCAACAGCATTTCTCAAGCAGGTGTTCGATAGTGTCTCAAATCATGTCCTTGAAATCATAAATATGTCGCTTCAAACAGGCACTTTTCCAGATGCATTTAAAACGGCTGTAGTAAAACCACTACTAAAGAAAACAAACTTAGATGTAAACGAACTAAAAAGCTATAGGCCAATATCGAACCTTCCATTTAGCAGCAAGATATTAGAAAAGATAGTCTCAGTACAAATAAACTCCTTTCTCAAAGATAATAACATCATGGAGGAATTACAATCAGGTTTCAGAACAAATCACAGCACTGAAACTGCCCTTACTAAAATAGTTAGCGACCTCAGGCTAAACTCCGATGCTGGCAAAGTCTCAATTCTTGTCCTATTGGACCTTAGTGCAGCGTTCGATACGATTGACCATAATATCCTGATCAGTCGTCTTGAAAGACTGGTTGGCTTTTCCGATCATGTACTAAATTGGCTCATAACATACATTAAGGGGAGAAGGTTCTATGTTAAGCTTGGAGACAATGTATCCGAGGAACATGACAGCAGCTTTGGAGTTGCACAAGGAAGCTGCCTTGGTCCATTACTCTTCTCACTATATATGCTGCCCCTCGGGGACATCATTCGAGACCACAATGTATGCTTCCATAGTTATGCTGATGATACACAACTATATATCTCCGCAGAACCAAATAACACTACAGCCATACAGTCCATCACAAATTGTCTGTTAGCAATAAACAAGTGGATGAACAATAACTTCTTAAAATTAAACGAAAGCAAGACCGAAATCCTATTGATCGGCCCAAAAGCGAAAAGGGAAGTGCTGTGTGAAAACCTGGGGAGTCTGTCATCCTATGTAAAGACTGAGGTTACAAGCCTAGGTGTCATCTTGGACTCAGACCTGACCTTTAAGTCTCATATAAATAAGGCCATGAAAACGTCATTCTTCCACCTAAGAAACATAGCGAAAGTAAGACCTTTCGTAAATAAAAAGGATGCAGAGACACTGATTCATGCTTTTGTATCAAGTCGGCTTGACTATTGTAATGCACTGTTCACTGGTCTTCCCAAAGCAACCATTGGGAAGCTTCAGCTTATCCAAAACTCTGCAGCTCGATTACTAACTCATACAAGGAGAAGAGAACATATCACTCCAGTCCTAGCCACTCTGCACTGGCTTCCAGTAACTCATAGAATTGATTTTAAGGTCCTTTTCCTAACATATAAAGCTCTTAATGAGCAAGGCCCAAAATACATAGCAAATTCCCTAGTTAGTTATCTGCCCTCAAGAACGCTACGGTCATCCACTACAGGTTTACTAGACACACCCAGAAACCAAAAGAGGATAGGAAGTATGGCATTTGCCAACTATGCCCCAAAACTATGGAACACACTACCAACACACATCAGAAACGCCAGCTCCATACACATTTTTAAAGGAAAATTAAAAACGTACCTATACAGTCTAGCTTACAAATAGTTATGGCTTGGAAAAACCTGATGGATCCATGAGGCTAGGATAAGCCTTGTGGACCCAACTCTTTAGATGAGGGAACGGGTACATACGCACACAATACACGACCACTGATGGATCCGTAAGGCTTGGATAAGCCTTATGGACCCAACTCTTTAGATGAGGGAACGGGTACATACGCACACAATACGCGACCACTGATGGATCCATGGGGCTTGGATAAGTCTTATGGACCCAACTCTGACCACTAATAAAAACGTAACTACACTAGCGTTATAAGAGCTAACATTGCTACCTACCGTACAAGTGCATTGGTTTAATGCATTTCCTACTTCCGGTTGCTACTGAGCGGACATGTTTGTGCGGACCTGTTCTCCCAAACTGGTAAGCAAATGACTGTTTTCATGTTTTCATTTTTACGTTATTTTCATTTTTACGTTATTATTATTATTATTATTATTATTATTATTATTATTATTATTATTATTATTATTATTATTATTATTATTATTATTATTATTATTATTATTATTATTATTATTATTATTATTATTATTATTATTATTATTATTATTATTATTATTATTATTATTATTATTATTATTATTATTATTATTATTATTATTATTATTATTATTATTATTATTATTATTATTATTATTATTATTATTATTATTATTATTATTATTATTATTATTATTATTATTATTATTATTATTATTATTATTATTATTATTATTATTATTATTATTATTATTATTATTATTATTATTATTATTATTATTATTATTATTATTATTATTATTATTATTATTATTATTATTATTATTTTTTTTTTTTTTTTTTTTTTTTTTCTTTTTTTTTTTTTTTAAACATTGATCTTAACTGATCACTGTGACTTTATTGCTTTTATTGTTATATATGCCTATGTTTGTGTACAGCACTTTGAGCTACATGACATGTATGAAAGGTGCTTTATAAATACTTACTTACTTACTTACTTACTTACTTACTTACTTACTTACTTACTTACTTACTTACTTACTTACTTACTTACTTACTTACTTACTTACTTACTTACTTACTTACTTACTTACTTACTGTGGTTCTCCTGCACTCTTAAGCGCTGTGATGATTTGTTCAGCCCTGATGATGTATTCAGTCACAGTCTCTGTGTTCGCTTTCTTCAGCACGGTCAGTGTTATATAGAGGTATACGATTCGGGGTCTACCCCTGCCGATGTAGTGTTCTCTTAACACTTTTAGGCACTCTCGGCCTTTGTCCTTTGTGTCACGGAATATCAGCCCCAAGCTTGTGGCATCTAGGAGTGGTGCTAACTCGCAGTATGCGTCGGCATTTTGCTTGATATCCTGGGCTTCCGCTTCCGCCGTTACTTCTCCGTGGGGGCCGTCAAGATCGTTGTCTTCAGTCCCACTCGGTGCATGCAGCACAACATTCGCTCTTCTCAGAGCTCGTAGTCTTCTGCCCTTCCGTTAAACGAGGGCCATTTGCTCCTTCATCTTGTCGCCATCCTCTTTTGATGGTAGGCGTAGCTTTAGCTCCCGTTAGCCTTAGCCACGCAGTGCTCCCGCTGCTAACCTAGCCTATACTTTCAGCTAAACTTGCTACCCTTATTATTTTGCTCTTCCGTGATCTGGGCCCATAACCTGTTGACAGAGTCACCTGGGGAGCAACAATAATAGGTTCATGGGCTACAAACTTAACACAACTCCCAGAACTGTCACTCTCCTCCCTCGAATATCATGCATCTGTCTCTAATCCTTTCAATCTCACCATTGTTACACTCTATCGCCCTCCAGGTCCCCTCGATCGCTTCTCAGATGAGCTGGACATGCTTCTAAGCTCCTTACCGGAAGATGGTACCCCTCTCCTTCTATTGGGCGACTTCAACCTGCCTGACTCATCTCAGTCGGTCCCAGTGGTCTCCCTCCTACAACAATTTGACCTGACTCCCACTGCCATGCATCCCACCCACAAAGCAGGCAACTCCTTGGATCTCATATTTTCCCGTAACTCCAGCATCATTAACACCACGGTAACTCCCCTACATATATCTGACCATTCCTTCATATCCTTCTCACTAACTCTCATGCTTAACCGAAAGGTCTTCACCCCAACTCAAACTGTCTCACTGTTCACCCTATCCCCCTCCACCCTCTCCTCTGACATAATATCCGCTCTACCTTTGAGTGACACCTTCTCTGCTCTCCCCACAGAGATGGCAACCTCCACCCTCCTCTCAGCCCTTGCAACCTCCTTCGACAAG
Source organism: Notolepis coatsorum (assembly GCF_963971535.1). Lineage (NCBI taxonomy): Eukaryota > Metazoa > Chordata > Actinopteri > Aulopiformes > Paralepididae > Notolepis > Notolepis coatsorum. The sequence continues at coordinate 282,941,075 of NC_140165.1, read as the reverse complement.
CTCTGTCCCCTCGTTGAGAAACCTGCCCGCCGTTCCCCTGACGGATGCAGTGAGAGAACAAAGACAGGTCCTGAGAGCGGCTGAGAGGAAGTATAGAAAGTCACGCCTCACTGCTGACATTGACACATATCACAACCTCTTGTTAACATTCTCCAAAACCATTACTAATGCCAAAGCTTCTTTCTTTCACCATAGGATCGAGGCCTCTGCCAAGAATCTTCGCAAACTGCATGCTACCATGTCCTCCCTCTTCACTCCCCCCCCACCCCTCCTCCCTCATCTTTTGCTGCCGAAGACTTTGCGATCTTCTTTGAGGAAAAAGTGGAGAACATCCGCAGCTCCTTCTCCCAACCCCCACCCATTCCAAACACTGAATCGAGAACCTCATCCTTCACTCTGTCATCTTTCTCTCCCATTACAGAAGCCGAGACCCTGACACTGGTAACGTCGAACCGTCCGACTACATGCCAGCTGGACCGGCTACCCTCCCCCCTCCTCCAGACCATAGCACCGGACATCCTCCCATTCCTAACTGCAACCATCAACTCCTCACTCAACTCGGGGGTGGTCCCCACCTCCCTAAAACAAGCCAGAGTCACGCCCCTCATAACAAAACCAACCCTGAACCCCACCATCACTAGGCTGGGCATGATACAGTCAACATATAGCAAGAGAGAGAGCGAGAGAGAGCTCCCGTTCTACAGTCAATATACAGTGTACAGAGAGAGAGAGAGAGAGAGAGAGAGAGAGAGAGAGAGAGAGAGAGAGAGAGGAGAGAGAGACGAGAGAGAGAGAGAAGAGAGAGAGAGAGAGAGAGAGAGAGAGAAGAGAGAGAGAGAGAGAGAGAGAGGAGAGAGAGACACACATTGGAATGAAATTGAAATGCTATTTGGCCCTTAAACAGAGAGTACACAGTGGCAGAATACCTGAGCACTGTGACTGAAGATCCTTGACTAGGTACAGACTCAGCGAGCACAGCCTAGCCATCGAGAAAGGCCGCCATAGGCAGACTGTGTGTGTTAGAAAGAGAGAGAGAGAGAGCATGTGTGTTTGTGTGTTAGAGAGAGAGAGCATGTCTGTGTGTCATGTGTGTGTGTGTTAGAGAGAGAGCATGTATGAGAGAGATAAGCAAAGATGAGCCCCTAAAGGATATTCAACTTTTAATGGAAGAACAAAACAGAAGGAAAAGATAACTTCACAAAGGCAACATGAATATACATAGATCCAAAAGGACAAAGATCAACACTTAAATCAGAAGAGAAGAGGGTCTATACCAGAGAAAACAAAGTAGCAAGGAGCCAATAGCCGACATCAGCTAAATAGGCTAGCCAGGTACTGACACCAGGCCACACACAGCTTTGGCCAACGGCCCAACGCTACCCAAGCTACACAAACGACCAAGACAATTCACACACAGGACATGTCGTATCTCCAAATGTTGTGAAGTAACATATGTTTTGCCTGGAAAAAAACATCGTTATTAACAAAACATTCGGGAGGGGAAGGAAGGAAGAGTGGGGTAATGTCATGACATCTTACCTGCACCAAGGAACGCAGGGCGAAAGGCCGCAACACAGGTCTCCACGTTGACGAAAGGCCTCTCGCTGGCGGGACAAAAAGAAGCTATGGCCGGAGACTTGTCATGGTGCAGGCCCGACTACATCTTCTGTCAAAGATGATGTCGTAGTCAGAGTGCCAGAACCCCCTGCTATTCTCACGGCTAATGTCAATGGTCGTAGCACAAGCTAACAGCTAACTCTAGGCTAACTGATAGCATCAAACTAACGTTCCCAGCCGAGCGCAGCCGGCAGCTAACGTCGTAGCTAAACAGCTAACTGGCTAACAGTTAGCTCAACCCGGCTATCGCTAACCATTAGCTAACGCAGAAGCAAGCTATGCAGCTACCACTGAAAAACTGTACAACGTGAGAAAAGCAATACAGGTGCTGACACCAGGCCACACACCGTTAGCTACTAGTACTACAACAGCTAGTCGGCCCGTTTCAGAGGATGGAGACAACCGCGTGGAGTTGACGAAGTTCATCTGCCGAACGACCATCCTCTTCATCTTGGCATAACAATGCTGCACGCGCTGTCTCTAGGTTAGCTAACGCTAGTTAGCCTTTAGCTAAGCTAGCTACTAGCCGACATCATCATGGCTATATCCCGACTGAACCACACTTAATATTATAACGTAGCTAAAGCTAACTAGCTGTCCCTGTCTTTAGCCGGGATGGCTAGCCTGACTGAACTGTCTAACATGCAACAACTTTCATCTTCAGTCCATCTGCCGAACGATGTCCTCTTCATCTTGGCTGGCATAACCTCCAATGCTGCACACGCGAAATAGTCAGATGCTAGTGATGGGTCGGTCATGAGCGACTCGTTCTTAAGAGCCGATTCATTGCCGTGAGCGTGAGTCGAATCGCTCACGTCTGGTAATGAGTCGGTTCACGCCCCCCCCCCCCCCCCGGCACGCACACAGACACACACAATGAACTCAACAGACGCTACCTTACCTGTAACCCCTCCCCTCATTGAAACCAATTCTGCTGCCTGCAGAGCCTCAGAGCCAGGAACGTGTCTAATGTGAAATATATAAGCATATAAGCAAAACTAGATTTTAGGTCTGTGATGAAAAAGGGTCTCGCGGGAAGAGGGGCCTCGCAAAAAAAAAAAAAAAAAAAAATAATAATAATAAAAAAAAAATAAGAAATATGTTTTTTTTTTTTTTTTTTTTTTTTTTGTGCGAGGCCCACCTTCCCGCGAGGCCCTGTGCGACCGCACTGCTCGCACACCCCCTGAGGCGGCCCTGGACATCATACCTCAACGACCGCTCCTACCAAGTGTCATGGAGAGGGACTCTGTAGGCCACCCGCCCCCTGCGGACGGGTGTCCCCCAGGGCTCGGTCCTAGGACCCCTTCTCTTCTCCCTCTACACTAAATCACTGGGTAACATTATCACGTCTCATGGCTTCTCGTATCATTGTTATGCCGATGATACTCAACTCGTCCTCTCCTTCCCTCCCTCAGATATCCACGTCTCTGAGTGGATCTCGGCCTGTCTGTCCGACATCTCCGCCTGGATGATGACCAACCACCTCAAACTGAACCTAAGCAAAACAGAATTGCTCCACCTGCTGGCCAAATCCTTCCCCCTGACCGACCTCTCCATCACAGTCGAGAATGCAGCTGTGACTGCGTCCCCGACCGCCAAGAACCTTGGTGTTGTCCTCGACGACTTCTCTGCTCACATCGCAGCGACAACCAGAACCTGCAGATTCCTCCTGAGCAACGTCAGAAGGATCCGCCCCTTCCTGACAAAAGAAGCCACCCAACTCCTCGTCCAATCAACAGTCATCTCCCGCCTCGACTACTGCAACGCACTGCTAGCTGGCCTCCCGGCCACTGCCACCAAGCCTCTTCAACTCATTCAAAACGCAGCGGCCCGCCTGATCTCAAACCTACCGAAGTCGGCCCATGTTACCCCACTTCTTAGGGACCTGCACTGGCTCCCCATTGCTGCACGTATCCGCTTCAAGGCCCTCGACCTAGCATACCGTGCGGCAAAGGGCACCGCTTTCGCCTACCTCCGGTCAATGGTCTCTAACTACACACCCTCAAGACCCCTACGCTCTGCATCTTCTGGCCGCCTCAGACCTACTCCTATCCAAGCTCCGGGAGGGTCATCAAAGAGAAGCCGCCTATTCTCAGTCCTTGCCCCACAATGGTGGAATGAACTACCCACCCCAGTTAGGACAGCCGAATCCCGTCCAATCTTTCGCCGTCGACTAAAGACGCACTTCTTCAACCATTATCTGAAATAATAATATATATATTATTATTATTTTTAAATCTAACCCTAACTAACCTTACTGTCGTGCACTTGTCCTAATAAACTAACCTACACTGTAACACGCAACACTTTGATGAATATTGTTACTCAGCTGATAGAGTTGTACCCTGATGTCGTACAGAACTTGTAAGTCGCTTTGGATAAAAGCGTCAGCTAAATGACTAAATGTAAATGTAAATGATGACAAGGTCCTTCTTTAGCCTTTAATCAGCGTGGTTTATTTCACATTGTATATGCACCATGAGACCTTCTCTCTCTGTGAGAGGTAGATGAGGAAGATGGGAAAGAGACAGAGGGGGAGGGAACAATCCCTTTTATACCCTCTTACCTGACGTCAGCTACAATAGCTACGTCTCCTTGCGCCTATAGCGCTTTCTTGTGGAACAGTAAGCAGTTACATACTATCATATTAACACATAAACTCAACAACCTGCTTGTGTCTTTTTACCGCTGCTCCGTGGAAAGCATCCCCACCTACTGCATCAATGTATGGTTCCTCAGCTGCACAGCCGCAGAGAGGAAGGCGCTCCAGAGGGTCGTCAACTCTGCCCAAAAAATCATTGGATGCCCTCTCCCCTCACTGGAAGAACTCTATAACTCCCGCTGTCTTAAAAAAAGCAGTGAAAATACTAAAGGACCCACACCACCCTGACAACAAACACCTCATGTTTCAGTGTCATGCCCACCCGGACTAACAGACTGAAGTTTAGTTTTTATCCCAGGGCCATTATGTGCACTAAACTCAGCAAACATTTTAAACAACAATCTCCCCTGCACCCCCCCCCCCCCCCCCCCCCCATGCACACGCGCGCACACAACACTAAGGGATAGTGCAATTATCTTTTATACACCCCCTGTTTATGTTTATGTTATGTCTATTATGCCTTACTCTTGTTTTTATATTTAATACTGTGTTTAGGACTGTGTTTTTATGATCTAGGATTGTGTGACGGCCAGCACCTAGAGCTGCATTTAAAATGTTGTTGTAACATTGTAACAATGACAATAAAGATCATTCTATTCTTCTATTCTGTCTGCATGGACATCTAGTCCCTGTTGTCTAGAAACAGATCTGCTCTGGTACTATTTACTTCCTGTTGTATGTTTTCTAAAAGATGCCTATTTCTGTCTGACTGCCTCTGTGCCTGTCATTTGCAGGAATTTGTCTCTTTAATGCATCTGAGTCACCCTGGACTCTCATCGAGGCCAGCATTAAAGACCCAATCAGTGATCCAAACTTGAACAGAAAATGGCTAGCCCCACCACTAAAAACAAGAGAGACATATTTCATTCTCTAGTTGATTGACTGAACTTTTCATAAAAGGACTATAACAGGATAACAGTTTTATAAGTTTTTAAACGTTTACAGCTGTAAAACGTTTGTTTATGTTGGTAATGTTTGTAAACATTGGAGTAAAACAGATCTATATTCAGCTTTATGATGGAAGTTCCAAAAAGTTTATTTTTCATCTACATATCAAACTCTTCAAGATATAATCCACCTTGAAATGGTAAAAAAATAAATACTGATTGGGGCTTTAATGACGGCTCACCATATATTTGAAGGTTCCTACTTATGTCTGCATAATTTCCTGCAAGTGGGAGTGCGATGAAATCAATTTAATATGGTCCACAATCCCATGACAGCATACCATATCCATCTCAAGGGCCATAATAAGTGCAATGACTCGGTGAGATTGAGTGTGTGTGTGCTACTGATATGGAAGAATAAAAAAGCAGAACGCAAAAATCCTGGTGTTAAAAGAAATACAAAAAAAAATTATTATTTTCTGTAATGTCTTTGCAATGAAGAGAGATCCCAGGGTAGCAATTTATTTTACATAACTGTGGATTTCTACAAGAGGATGAGTCACACTCAGTCTACTGATACACTATGATGATGACGACGATGGCGACGATGACGACGACGACGACGACAACAACAAAACACATTTCAGACCTTGTGATCAGAGCTTGTTGAGCAACTGAATGCTGCATGAAAAGATGTGATGTGTCTATTAGTCTGCATCCTGGGCATGTTATACCCTCTGTTAGTCTGTTAGTCTGCATCCTGGGCATGTTATACCCTCTGTTAGTCTGTTAGTCTGCATCCTGGGCATGTTATACCCTCTGTTAGTCTGTTAGTCTGCATCCTAGGCATGTTATACCCTCTGTTAGTCTGCATCCTGGGCATGTTATACCGTCTGTTAGTCTGTTAGTCTGCATCCTGGGCATGTTATACCTTCTGTTAGTCGATGTTGTCACACAGCTTCTAGAGTGCTGCGAGGAGGATCTGAGGAAGGACCTCACTCGCTCGGCGGGCAGGAGCCTGGTGGACAGTGATGAGAGAGATGTCCTCGCGGCCATGAAGACGCTCGCCGTCCGTGCAGAGAATATCATGGTAGCCCGAGTGGCCCTGTCTAACATGCGACAGGGACACGAGGAGCCCATTCGGTCGTTCCACGCCCGCTTGAAAGGGCAGGCGGACACATGCAAATACGAGATGAACTGTACAGGGTGCAATCAAGTCAACGACTTCACAGAGGAAATACTACGTGACGTGATCGCCCGCAGCATCGCGGACCAGGAAATACAGCTCGACCTGCTTGGTGAAAGGAACCAGAATATTCCGTTAAGGGACATGATAGAAAACATCGAAGCAAAGGAGTCTGGAAAGCGCTCAGCGTCGCGCCTACTCGACCCCCAGAGCACGGATATGGTCAGTAGCTCATACCGTCGGGGGAAACAGCAGGATCTCTACACCAGAGGGGCTACCAGGCCTGAGACACCGAAGGCCAAGCCTGAAGGAACGTGCGTTTACTGTGGCGGGATGGGTCACGGCAAAACGCCCCCGTGGCGCGCCAGGCGCGACGAGTGCCTCGGATATGGCAAGACGTGCCGGAAATGTGGCCGCCAAAACCACCTTGAGAAGGTCTGCCTGGGTGGCCGGTCGGACAAGCCCCCGTCCGAGAGGACAAACGAGGTGTCCGACGAGCAGACGGCAGCCTTTGTCGAGCTATGCACGCTCACCGTGGCCAGCGCGGGCGACCAGCTACACACGCTCCCCCTCGCTCACCACCTATACAACGATATGTGTGACAAGTGGATGAAGCGCACATCCAACCCGCAGCCCTACATTAACCTCTCCCTCACTGCCAAGCGTGAGGATTACAGAGCACTGGGCTTCGACCTCCCGAAACGCACCCGCACGGTAACCCTGCCCGCCATGGCCGACACAGGGTGCCAGAGCTGCCTGATCGGGATAAAGGTAGCACAACGAATGGGCCTGAGTACGGAAGACCTCATTCCCGTGTCCATGACCATGAAGGCGGCGAACAACGCGACTGCCCGCAGCGTGCGGAGCCGCCAGCTAGGTCGACCACGCTCCCCATGCCGGCGACCGAAGCTAACAGGGAGGCCCTACGCGAGCACCTACTCAAGGCATACGCTCAAAGCACATTTAATACATGCCCCCACCAGCCCCTACCAAGAATGTCTGGCCCGCCGCTCCGTCTCATGCTCGACGAGAACGCGACGCCGGTCGCCCATCACACCCCCATCCCCGTAGCCATACACTGGCAGGATGAGGTGAAGGCGGCCCTCGACCAGGACGTTCGCCTTGGGGTGTTGGAAGAGGTACCTGTTGGTACACCGGTGATGTGGTGTCACCGCATGGTGATCTGTGCGAAGAAGAACAGCAAACCGCGACGCACAGTTGATTTCCAGGCGCTCAACAAGCATGCGTTCCGCGAAACCCACCACAAGCAGTCCCCATTCCACCAGGCGAGACGCGTGCCGAGCGGGAAAACCGTGTTCGACGCATGGAACGGCTACCACAGCGTCCCACTGCACAGAGATGACCACCACAAGACAACGTTCATCACTCCGTGGGGGCGCTACCGATACCTCTCTGCCCTGCAGGGGTACATGGCATCGGGGGATGGTTACTCACGACGGTACGACGAGGTGGTTGCGGACATTGGTAACAAAACCAAATGCGTGGATGACACACTGCTGTGGGCTGACACGATCGAGGAGAGTTACTTCCACGCGATAGAATGGCTGGACGTGTGCCGCAGGAACGGAATCATCCTCAACCCGGAGAAGTTTGTCTTCGGCGCGTCCACGGTAGACTTTGCGGGCTTCACGATCACCATGGACAGTGTACGACCGTGCGGCCGCTACCTGGAGGCGATCCATGACTTTTCACGTCCACGCAACATCACTGACGTCAGATCATGGTTTGGGCTTGTCAACCAAGTGGCCTACGCCTTCAGTATGGCCAAACGTATGCTGCCGTTCCGGAAACTCCTGCAGAGCGGAGCGCGCTTCGAGTGGTCTCCAGAGTTGGAGGAGATATTCTGCCAGTCGAAGGACATGATTGTCCAGGAGATCGAGCGAGGTGTCCGTATCTTCGACAAGGCCGACATGCCTTGCCACAGACTGGTCGAAGGAAGGCATCGGATTTTGGTTGTTTCAGAAGCACTGCCTGTGCACACCAGTTAGACCTTTCTGCTGCACCGACGGGTGGAAGATCACCCTAGTCGGCAGCAGGTTCACGCACGCAGCGGAGTCCAGATACGCGCCTGTGGAGGGCGAGGCCCTCGCGGTTGCAGACGCCCTAGACAAGGCGTGCTACTTCGTACTAGGCTGCGAGAACTTGATTGTGGCAGTCGATCACAAGCCGCTACTGAAACTCCTTGTGGACAGAGCACTTGACGACATACCCAACCCCCGCCTCAGGAACCTCAAGGAGACGACCCTGCGGTATCGCTTCCGCATCGTCCATATCCCGGGCATGAAGAACAAGGCGGCAGATGCCATGTCCCGCAGGCCGGTTGGCACCTCGCGGCCGTCACTCATGAACCTTCCAGACGACAGCGCCGCCGAGGTGACCCACCTCTCGCCCAGCACGCACACCGACGTGCTGTCTCTCCTGCGCCGAGCTGAGCCGGAGGACGACAGCGACATTGAGGATGGTGACCTGACGTGGTGTGCCGCGGGGCTGGAGTCATTATGGTCTGTGACATGGGATCGTGTCAGGGATGCCACTAGCAGCGCCGGCGATATGCACGCGTTGGAGGAGATGGTGGCTGATGGCTTTCCTGAGTCAAGGGTCGGGATGCCGGAGGCGATTCGCGGCTTCCACCAGTACCGTGAGGACATCACATCCACTGACGGGGTGGTCCTGTTCAAGGACAGGGTGATCATACCGCCTTCACTACGGGGTGAGGTACTGAGCGCCCTCCATGCTGCACACCAGGGCGTCTCGATGATGACGGCTCGCGCGGAATCCTCTGTGTTCTGGCCGGGCATGTCAGCCGACATCAGCACCGCTCGGAACAGCTGCGAGCAGTGCCACCGGATGGCGCCATCGCAACCTGGGGCCCCACCGACCCCGCCCATCCCCGCCGTTTACTCATTCCAGGCGGTGTGTTCTGACTTTTTCATGCACAGGGGGGTACAGTACCTCGTGACGGTGGACCGTTACTCGAACTGGCCGTTACTCAAACTGTGTCTCAAACGCCACATCCGCACAGCGAGCACCTGGGCAGAGCACACTAAACGCCTCCCTCCGCTCGTAGTGGGGGACTTGGTCCATGTGCAGAACCAGACAGGGCTCCACCCCAACAAGTGGGACAGGACGGGCTGCGTCGTGGAGGTGCGTCAGCACGATCAGTATGTGGTCAAGATTGACGGCGCCGGCAGGGTCACGCTTCGGGACAGGAGATTCCTGCGCAAGTTCTACCCGGTTCGCGATGACCGGCTTCCGCCCCGATCGATCTATGATGATCTGCCAGTCCGCGTCGCCGCGCCAGTGCCCGTCATCATTCCTCGGCTGCCTGGCCTCACACGCAGCTCTGGGTTGCCCGTGACGGGGCCTCGGTCCGGCCTGCCACCTGCCCCGCCGTCAGCAAGCTCTCCTCAGCGCTGGACACAGCCCGCCTCTGCCCCACCGGTGACACCGGCTCGGGACCCGCTGCCGGCCCCCGTGGCCCCGGTGGCTCTGTCTCCGCCGCCGGACTTTGTCGCGTCGCCGTCGCCGCTGGCATTGGGATTACGCCGGTCTGCCAGGGCGACCTGCGTGCCCGCCTGGCACAGTGACTTTTCTATGGACTGACTTTACGTGGGTGGTGCTCATGTTGTATGCTATACTTGTTGGTTCGCAACTGGAGCACTTGACTCTGCTGTTTACTGTTTGCTGTTGCAGTGTTACTATTCTAGGATTGTTTTATTTTAGCCTTTATTGTAGTCGTGTTAAAGACTTGGGAGGAGATAGGGAATATTGCACTCCGGTTACATATTGGTGCACGCACCGGAAAGGGAAGTAGTTAGGCTACTGCTATGATGTAAATAGACACACGTTTCCCCCGGCTCATGACTTGTTTGATTATTGTCATTTCGCCTATTAAAGCAAGTGAAAAAATAGAATGTTGTTCTTATTTAGTTAGTCTGCATCTTGGGCATGTTATACCCTCTGTTAGTCTGCATCCTGGGCCTGTTATACCTTCTGTTAGTCTGTTAGTCTGCATCCTGGGCATATTATACCTTCTGTTAGTCTGTTAGTCTCCATCCTGGGCATGTTATACCCTCTGTTAGTCTGCATCCTGGGCATGTTATACCTTCTGTTAGTCTGTTAGTCTGCATCCTGGGCATGTTATACCCTCTGTTAGTCTGCATCCTGGGCATGTTATACCTTCTGTTCGTCTGCATCCTGGGCATGTTATACCTTCTGTTAGTCTGCATCCTGGGCATATTATACCTTCTGTTAGTCTGCATCCTGGGCATGTTATACCCTCTGTTAGTCTGCATCCTGGGCATATTATACCTTCTGTTAGTCTGCATCCTGGGCATGTTATACCTTCTGTTAGTCTGTTAGTCTGCATCCTGGGCATGTTATACCCTCTGTTAGTCTGCATCCTGGGCATGTTATACCTTCTGTTAGTCTGCATCCTGGGCATGTTATACCTTCTGTTAGTCTGCATCCTGGGCATGTTATACCCTCTGTTAGTCTGTTAGTCTGCATCCTGTGCCTGTTATACATGTTAGTCTGTTAGTCTGCATTCTGGGCCTGTTATACATGTTAGTCTGTTAGCATCCTGGTTCGGTACCCATCCTGCAGCCTCGTACCTACGACCGAATCACAGCCGTGCTGATATTCAGTATAGCAGCACAACCTCAAGTGTGATATTGCTTAAATGAACACAATACTCAAACTTACCATTTTTAGATAATATGTAAAGTTTGATAACTTAAATTTGAATTTAATTTTGTAAATGCAATAACAGTGGCAAGATGCATTAATCCCAAAAATGTCAAAATCGGACCAGTGTTGTTACAGATGTTGATTGATTGATTGAATTGAATTGATTGATTGATTTAAAACTTTATTAACAGATTGCAGAATGGGTACAGTACAGTACAGCTCAATACATACAATTGTTAAGGGGATGCAGACCAGAGCAAGACTTTCGTCTTGTTTACATCAGGGTCCCCCATTTTCAATTCATCATAACATATATGACATACACGACTTACAGATAGACAGTACTGCTACATCTATACATTTATGACATACCAGATTTGCAAATACAGTACTGTTTGTGATACAAAAATGGTCTAGAAAAGAGAGTATATACATTTGATGTAGAAACTGTACATTGGAGGAGGTTGGGTAGGTGGGGTGGGGGGAGGTTGGGTGGGTGGGTGGGGGGGGGGGACTGTACATTGGAGGTGGTTGGGTGGGTGGGGTGGGGGGTTGGGTGGATGACACTGTACAACTGTACAAGCAAAACTGTACATTGGCATATTGACAAAACCATACTTGGTAATTTACTGTACATTGGAGGGGGTTGGGTTAGGACATTTACAGGGGCCAGTTTCGAATTGCAGTCTCCCGTAGGTGTTTTTTGAGAGTGGTTTTGAAAGTGGGTAGTGATTCACATTCCTTTACAGCTTTGGGTAGGGCGTTCCACATTGATGTGGCATAATTGCAAAACGTGTTTAGTCCCTTGTTTGAGCCGAATCTGTGTTTAACATGATTTGTGGAGCTCCCTCTGGTGTTGTGATCGTGGTATTCACTGACCTTTGGGAAGTATTTTGACATGTACATGGGTACCTTGGTCGTGTAGTGCAGGGGTCAGCAACCTTTTTGACATGGAGTGCCTGTTTAAAATATAGTTGTAACTAGTGTGCCTCAACAATATTCCATGCATCGTAATTTTTTTTTCTCATAATCAGGTCTTTTTAATGATAATTTCTACATTATTACATCATTATTGTTATTGTTATTATTAACAATATTATTATGATGGTTGTATCAATCCTAAATCTGAGTTGGGGGGGGGGGGGTGCAATGCAGACAAACAGCTGCATACAGTGCGACCATTTCACTCACATTTGCCCATTCATTTTTGGACACATCACACACCATCGGTGTGTGTACTGTACGTGTGCTGTCATATCTCCACCTACAGGCCTAATGGAGAACACCAGGATGTGAATGGAGGGTGAATGGAGGGTGAATGTGAGGTATATCGTGTAAATAAGTTTTGATTGATCGCAAGACTACACTGTAAAAAAATAAATAATAATAAGTTACCAGAACTTAAAAATATTGAGTTCAGTTACTGTGCATTAAGGTTTTCAGTTTTCAATCCATAATAAGTTAACAGAAAAATAAGTACACAACCACATTATTTCAACCTAATAAAACTATGTTTATTGTCATTGTTTTAAGAACACAAGTTGACTTGGTAATCACATTTTGAGTAAAAAAACTGGCTTTTAACATGTGCAATGTTCAATGAAATAGAAAAATAAATAATAAAATGTGTTGATTAATCCCACTGGTCACAATGGTGACCGTAATAATGTTTTTGTTATAAGGCTCTGCAAATGTTACTGAATGATGTAGCAATGTATTTCCAGCTAAATTGAAATAATAAACAAATAAAGGGTCTCAATTAAATATGTGGTAGTATAAAGAACCTGTGGGAGGATTTCAACAAGATAAATGCGACAACAGTGCAAAATATTTCACTATAATATATAAAAAAAAAAAAAAAAATGCTGCCCCCTGTGCCTATGAAAATGCCCCCGCGTGCCTATGCAGGCACGCGTGCCTAGGGTTGCCTACCCCTGGTGTAGTGTATCTTGTAGACCAGGCCCATTGCAAGTTGCTGTACTCTGTCGTCTACTCTAAGCCATCCTAGGTTGTCAAAGTGGGCAGGGGTGAGGTGGGTTCTAGGAGTACGGTCAAGCAGTAGTCTGACCAGTTTGTTTTGAGATGTTTGTAATTTTGTTTTTAGCGCCTTTGAGGTGCTTTGGTACCATGAGGTGCAAGCATAGTCGTAGTACCCTTGAATGAGTGCTCCTGCCAGAGTCTTCAGGGTATTCTTGTTTACCAGAGAGGAGATCCGGTACAAGAATCGAGTTCGTTGGTTGACTTTTTTTATTACCTTGGATGCCATTTTGTCACAGGAAAGATTTGCCTCTAGGATGGAACCTAGGTATGTAATTTCATCTTTCCTTGTGACAATATTGTCACCCACTGTAACTGAGAAGCCGTCGGTCTTGCTGAGTTTGTTATTTGATCCGAAGAGAATGGACTCTGTTTTACCCAGGTGTAATGATAGTTTGTTATCAGCGAGCCAGGTGCAGATTCTGCCGAGTTCTGAGCTGAGGGTTTTTTTCAACCTGTAACTTGTTCTTGTCCTAGACGAGCAGGGCTTGTTGTTGCCCGTAAGGGATGTTGCACATGCTGCAAAAAAATCACTGGGTTGAATACAAACCCTTGTGCATATGATTCACCAGTAATCCATGATAAACAGGTCTGGATGTGTGCCAGGGAATGTGTGCCATTACACAAACAAACCTAAATCAACATGGCTTTGTAGGTAAACCTATTTAGCAATCCAAATAAGCTCAAATATGAAGTTGTTTACAAACCTAATCCGAGAGCAAACCTGGCTGCGCCACCGGAGGCTCCGTCACTCGGTCCCGCTCAGCATCGTAACAGTAAATGAAAATGAGTTCATGTGAAGCTTCAATTAGATCCAGTGTCCCTCCTTGTTCACCACTAACTCCGCATGCGCAGATTGCCCAGGGAGTCTCTCTGGATTGTCCAGACACTCTCCCTGGGCAATCTGCGCATGCACCCGTTGGGGAGTATGTGCGGACAAGTGAATATAGCTCAGTCGAGAAAGTGCCGATCAACTTGGGGTTGATCTCTCTGTGTTCAGGAGACTCAGGCGTATAAAAACTTCTATTGGCTCATGTCTCCAGCACCCCCACAGCCGTAGCTACAACCACTTACATCAAGGCTCTAATCAACATTCATTCATTTTATCCCCCCGTGCTCTCCCATGAGCTGAAAATACCGGAAGTGTTACAGTGATCTATTGTGGCCTGCTCTTCAACCAGCGCTGTCACAACACAGCACACAGGAGCATGAATCTGTCACACGGATGATACAATGACACTGGATTATTCTTCCACATATTCCATTTCCGATCATAGTCTCTCGCCCGAGGCGGCCGGCTATAACACGCCACATAATAAAGCACAGGGGATAACAGGCAAGGCAGAATTTCATTTCAAACCTTTATTTAAACTTGAAAGGCAACTGAGATATATCAAGAACCGACAGCGAGGGTTAAGGTGAATGGCAGCCTGACGGATAAAATCAGATTAGAGAGGGCTACCAGACAGGGATGTTGTCTCTCACCAACGCTCTTCGCCGTTTTCATAGAACCACTGGCGCAACTGATCAGACAGACCGAGGACATCAAGGGAGTAAGGATAAAGGGAACGGAATATAAACTAGGCCTATTTGCGGACGACGTGATAGTATACATGAGACAACCAGACAAGAGCTTCCCGGCACTGATGGATCTACTGAAGGAATATGGCCACTACTCAGGATACAAACTAAACGTGACAAAGACACAGACCTTAGCATGGAACTATACCCCAACGACGGAAATTAGGGAACAGTACGGGATAAGATGGGACATGGACAAGATTAAATACTTAGGGGTGAACATCACGAGAGGGGTGGGGAAACTGTTTGAGGCGAACTATACACAGATAAATCAGAACATCAAGAGAGACTTAGAGAGATGGACAGTAATGCCCTTGGACTTCAATTCAAGAATAGAGGTCATTAAAATGAACATACTATCAAGGTTACTGTACCTGTTCCAGTCACTACCGATACAAATACCACAGAATCAATTCAGGGAGTGGGACAGACTGATATCGAGGTTCATATGGGCGGGGAGAAGACCATGGGTCAGATATAAAACACTACAACTACCAAAGGAAGAGGGAGGGATGGCAGTACCCAGCCTACAAGATTATTATTATGCAGCGCAACTGAGAGCAGTGACGTGCTGGTGTAACGACAAATATGAGGCAAGATGGAAAGACATTGAAAAAGAAGGGGAGGGATACAAGGTACAAGCTCTGGTGGGAGATAGGGAACTGTTCAAAGAAAAAGAGGGACTGTTAGATCCTATCACCAAATGCACCTTGACCATATGGAACAGAGTAGTAAAAACACACAAATTAGAGAAGCAGTCAGGGGTTCTGAGATGGATAGCACATGACAAGAGATTCAAACCAGGGAGGCTGGACCATGGATTCAGAAGGTGGGAGAGGGGGGGGGGGGGGGGCAACAGCGATATGCAAAATGATAGAGAAGGGGGAAATGCAAGCACTACAAAAATTAAAGGAGAAATTTGGACTAGAAAACAAGGACCACTTCAGATATCTACAGATTAGAGATTACTATAATAAAGAAATAAGAGGGGACAAGGAAGAAGAACAGAATGGAATAATTAGGATGATAGTAAGGGCATACGAAGGAGGGAAAGGAAGGGTAATATCAGCACTGTACCGGGCTATAATGACCAGCAAGGGACACACGACCGATTATATAAGGGAGAAATGGGAGAGAGAACTAGAGATAGGAATAACAGGGAAGGAATGGGGGAACATATGCGAGGTGCAACATTCAACAACAGGATCGAGGATATGGAAAGAGTTTGGATGGAAAAACATAATCAGATTCTTTATAACCCCAGAGCTGAAGGGAAAATATGCACCAACACAAAGAGCATGCTGGAGGATGTGTGGGAAGGAGGGGGCAAATCACACGCACATATTCTGGGGATGTCAGAAGCTGAAGGGATATTGGGAGGAGATAGGGGAGGCAATCAGGGCCGCCTCAGGGGGTGTGCGAGCAGTGCGGTCGCACAGGGCCTCGCGGGAAGGGGGGCCTCGCACAAAAAAATAAAAATAAAAATAAAAAAAATAATTTTTTTTTTATTATTATTTATTATTATTATTATTATTTTTTTTTTGCGAGGCCCCCCTTCCCGCGAGGCCCTTTTTCATCACAGACCTAAAATCTAGTTTTGCTTATATGCTTATATATTTCACATTAGACACGTTCCTGGCTCTGAGGCTCTGCAGGCAGCAGAATTGGTTTCAATGAGGGGAGGGGTTACAGGTAAGGTAGCGTCTGTTGAGTTCATTGTGTGTGTCTGTGTGCGTGCCGGGGGGGGGGGGGGGCGTGAACCGACTCATTGCCAGACGTGAGCGATTCGACTCACGCTCACGGCAATGAATCGGCTCTTATGAACGAGTCGCTCATGACCGACCCATCACTAGCGTCTGACTATTTCGCGCGTGCAGCATTGGAGGTTATGCCAGCCAAGATGAAGAGGACATCGTTTGGCAGATGGACTGAAGATGAAAGTTGTTGCATGTTAGACAGTTCAGTCAGGCTAGCCATCCCGGCTAAAGACAGGGACAGCTAGTTAGCTTTAGCTACGTTATAATATTAAGTGTGGTTCAGTCGGGATATAGCCATGATGATGTCGGCTAGTAGCTAGCTTAGCTAAAGGCTAACTAGCGTTAGCTAACCTAGAGACAGCGCGTGCAGCATTGTTATGCCAAGATGAAGAGGATGGTCGTTCGGCAGATGAACTCTATTCTATTCCCGCCATGGATATCTCTCTCTCTCTCTCTGGAGCCAAACGGGCCGACTAGCTGTTGTAGTACTAGTAGCTAACGGTGTGTGGCCTGGTGTCAGCACCTGTATTGCTTTTCTCACGTTGTACAATTTTTCAGTGGTAGCCGCATAGCTTGCTTCTGCGCTAGCTAATGGTTAGCGCTAGCCGGGTTGAGCTAACTGTTAGCCAGTTAGCTGTTTAGCTACGACGTTAGCTGCCAGCTGCGCTCGGCTGGGAACGGTAGTTTGATGCTATCAGTTAGCCTAGAGTTAGCTGTTAGCTTGTGCTACGACCATTGACATTAGCCGTGAGAATAGCAGGGGGTTCTGGCACTCTGACTACGACATCATCTTTGACAGAAGATGTAGTCGGGCCTGCACCATGACAAGTCTCCGGCCATAGCTTCTTTTTGTCCCACCAGCGAGAGGCCTTTCGTCCTGCGTTCCTTGGTGCAGGTAAGATGTCATGACATTACCCCACTCTTCCTTCCTTCCCCTCCCGAATGTTTTGTTAATAACAATGTTTTTTTCCAGGCAAAACATATGTTACTTCACAACATTTGGAGATACGACATGTGCTGTGTGTGAATTGTCTTGGTCGTTTGTGTAGCTTGGGTAGCGTTGGGCCGTTGGCCAAAGCTGTGTGTGGCCTGGTGTCAGTACCTGGCTAGCCTATTTAGCTGATGTCGGCTATTGGCTCCTTGCTACTTTGTTTTCTCTGGTATAGACCCTCTTCTCTTCTGATTTAAGTGTTGATCTTTGTCCTTTTGGATCTATGTATATTCATGTTGCCTTTGTGAAGTTATCTTTTCCTTCTGTTTTGTTCTTCCATTAAAAGTTGAATATCCTTTAGGGGCTCATCTTTGCTTATCTCTCTCATACATGCTCTCTCTCTAACACACACACACATGACACACAGACATGCTCTCTCTCTCTAACACACAAACACACATAATCAAAATCAAATCAAATCAAATTTATTTATAGGGCCCGACAACACACGTTAATGTCCCCATGGGCCGTACAGGTCTTCTTTAAACAAGTCAAGAAGAAAACATAACAATAAGTCAAGAACAGAACAAGAACACCATAAGGTCCAAACATTTTTAGATGAATGCAAATAAATGAAAGAATGCAAGCACTCCCAGACATACCCCACGTGAAGGTAAGGAAAAACTCACTAAAACCTAACAATAGGGAAAAAAGCTCCACAGGCAGTGTGGAGGAGAGAAACCTTAGAAGGGCCATTCAAGGGGGGATCTCCCTTCTTAGATGTTGGTGATAGTAGTGTTGCAGACGGACAGTTGGTAAGCATGCACTCATGTGTGTGGTGAAACACAGATGAGTGCATGCAATAGCAACTGTACATTTTGAAAGATTAAAGATAGAGCTAATAGCGATAGCAACTGAACATTTTGAAAGATTAAAGATAGGGTTGATAGCGGATCTATTTGAGGCACAGGGGCGGCGCAAAGAGGGTCTTGTCCTCCCCGTCTTAGTCACGGGACATTCAAAACTCCGGTCGTTGCTCAGGGACAGCCGGAGACAGGGAGATAGGGGGTGGCGCAGAGAGGGTCGCGAACTCCCCGACATCATCGCGGGACATCCGGCACTCCGGTCACCACTACGAGACCTCCGGAGACAGGGGGGCACGCAGAGGGGGTCGCAATCTCCCGGCCTTCGTCACGGGACGTCCAACACTCCGGTCAACACTCCAGGACAGCAAGTCATAGGGAGACAGGGAGACGGGACAGGCGTTAGACAGCTCATGAGATTGTAGTAGGCGGACATAGCAATAGATACAAGTGGTAGGCATATATGTGAATGGAGTAGATATATGAAGTAAGCGTATTATGTGAATAGAATAGAAGTACTTAACCCAGCAATGAAACCGCATTGACTGTTAATCTGTTAACAGTCTGTTAATACTGTTAATCAGTTGACAGGACCACGGACTGACGGCGGTGAATAACTGATCCAAGGCCTCGGAGGTGCATGTAGAGCAGTCACTACAATCTTGGCCAAGACCCCGAGGCATCCATCACCTTAGTCAGCGCCAGGAGACGGGCACTCAGAGAGAGGGGGGAGGGAGGGGGGGGAAAGAGGGGGGGGGGGGGAAGAGTTAGAGAGTTCCCATGTTTGTGGTGCTGCAAAGGAGCAGACATGTAGTACCCTGTAGTGCCATGTAGTACCATGTAGTACCCTGTAGTGCCATGTAGTACCCTATAGTACCCCGTAGTGCCATGTAGTACCCTGTAGTGCCATGTAGTGCCATGTAGTGCCATGTAGAGCCATGTAGAGCCATGTAGTACCCTGTAGTGCCATGCAGTACCATGTAGTACTCTGTGGTACCATGTAGTACCCTGTACCCTAACTAAACTACCCTATAGTAAACTACCCAGTGGTACCATGTAGTACCCTGTACCATAACTAAACTACACAGATTAATCTAAAGGTCAGTCCCCGACCAGGTGAGATCAAGGTAGGTTGAAGGAGAGAGAGAAAAGATGAGTCTTAAGCAGGGATTTAAAAGCTTCGACAGAGCAGGCGCCCCTGATGACGGCAGGTAATTTGTTCCACAGATAGGGAGCGCGGTAGACAAAGGCTCCGTGGCCGGCGGATTTCTTTTTAACCCTAGGGGTCGATAGAAGCCCCGCATTTTGTGAGCGCAGAGCACGAGCGGGCGAGTATCGGGAGATGAGATCGGATAGATAGAGCGGTGCAAGCCCATTTTAAATTTTGTAGGTGAGGAGTAGCACTTTAAAGTCAGAACGGGCTTGGATAGGAAGCCAATGTAGGGCGGACAAAACTGGTGTGATGTGATCAAATTTTCTAGTTCTAGTTAGTATCCGTGCAGCCGCATTTTGCACGAGTTGAAGATTTTTGATGCTTGAATTAGGTAGGCCTGAAAAAAGTGCATTACAGTAGTCCAGACGTGATGAGACAAAAGCATGAATCAGGGTTTCAGCATCAGCCAGAGTTAAAATGGGGCGTATTTTTGCGATATTACGAAGATGGAAGAATGCAATTTTGGTGACATTTTTTATATGTGCAGACACTGCAGGTGAATAGGGTAAAAATTTTTACTAATAGATATCACAATGAAACTTCCCCAGTTGATTACTTACATTAAGACAAGACTTTTTTGTATTACAAGTTTTCTGAAATTGTATGTTTAAATATGCAAATGAGGCATTATCTACTTAAATATGCACTAATTTGCATATAATTCCAGGACAGAAATCTGAACATTGGATAAAGCCATTTTCAAAATTATAGTTTCATTTTGTTGACATATTAGAGCCAAAGGTTATTACAGAGGGGATTTTGGATATCTCTTCTTATCACTCCATAAATCAGAAAATACTCCATTCAGTCAATTTTTATGGTAAAATTCCATATTTCGCCATGTTTTTAGGAATAATGTTTAGGAAGCAAAATATAACAAAATCTCAAAATCAACAAAAAAAGTATATTTGCCTATTCACCTGCAGTGTCTCGCCTTAAATGAGAGGGAGGAATCAAAAATGACTCAGAGGTTTTTTATGGTGGAGCTCTGGGATACATGACAGGTATCAAAGTTGAGGGAGATGTCCTGGCCTCTGTGGTTTGGGGGGCCAACAATTAACATCTCAGTTTTATCTGCATTAAGGATTGGAAAGTTTTGCGACATCCATTTTTTGACGGCAAGCAAGCAGGCCTCAAGGTTTTGTAGTTGGGAGGAATCATTTGGCTTAATAGGTATATATAATTGGGTGTCATCAGCGTAAAAAAATGAAAGTTTATGCCAAATTTGCGTATGATATCGCCGAGGGGTAGCATGTAAATCGAAAATAGCAAAGGGCCCAGGACAGAGCCTTGTGGGACACCACATTGCACTGGGAGGGTCTCAGATGTTAAATCATTATAGACCACGCAGTGTGTTCTATCAGTTAAATAGGATTTAAACCAAGCTAGTGCGAGACCCCGAATGCCAACATGATTCTCAAGCCGACCTAGAAGAATCGAGTGATCGATAGTGTCAAAGGCTGCACTGAGATCAAGCAATAAGAGCACAGAAGTGAGGTTTGAGTCAAGAGAGAGCAGTAAGTCATTTGTGACTTTGGTAACCGCCGTTTCGGTGGAGTGTAAGGCTCTAAAGCCAGATTGAAATGATTCATTAAGATTATTGTTTGATAAATGGTCAGTAAGTTGCGTTGCGACGATCCGTTCTAACACTTTGGATAGGAATGAAAGATTGGAGATAGGTCTGTAATTTTTCAAGATTAGAGGGTCGAGGTTCGGTTTTTTAAGTAGTGGTTTAATGACGGCTGATTTAAAGGCCAGGGGCACCACAAGTCAAGTCAAGTCAAGTCAAGAGTTTTAATTGTCACGGCATACAGGTATACAATGAAATGCGGGTGGTCTTGCCCGCAACGATGTGCAATACAGTGGTACAACATATAATAGAATCAAAAATGAAAAAAACAACATTGTGCAGTAAACAGGTAACAGGTAACATGGAGTGACATCTCGGTATCTGTACATAGTTATTTACAGAGCATATGGGACATGCTAGTTAGCTTTGGTAGTGCAATACACTGTTCCTGTTATTCTAATTTAAAGTGTCCTTTCCTTTGGCCATAAGTGTGCGTGTGTGCGACATGAGTGTGTGCCCGCTCATGTTAAAGTGTTAAGTGGCTGCTCGTGTGTGAGCGTGCACAGCGTGCGTGTCGTGTGTGTGTTCATGTGTGCTTGTGTGTGGATAGTTCAATGTTCTGAGCACTCAATGTTCATTGTTCATGGCTCTGATGGCCTGGGGGAAGAAGCTGAGCCTAAGCCGCTCTGTCCTAGTAGCTGGGGTTCGCAGGCGTCTGCCTGACCTCAGCAGCTGAAACAGGCTGTTATTGGGGTGGTGAGGGTCTTTCATTATCCTGCAGGCTCTGGATTTGCACCTCTTGTTGTATAGAACCTGCAGGGGGGGTAGTGCAATACCCGTGGTACGCTCGGCTGAGCGCACCACTCTCTGTAGGGCCTTCTTGTCCTGTGCCGTGCTGTTTCCATACCAGGCAGTGATGTTTCCGGTCAGGATGCTCTCTACAGCTCTTGAGTAGAAGGACTGGAGTATCTTCCCCGATACTCTGAACTTCCTTAACTGTCTCAGGTGGTAGAGGCGCTGTTTCGCCTTCTTTACTACTGTGTCTATGTGTGTTGACCATGTCAGGTCCTCTGAGATGTGGACCCCCAGGTACTTAAAACTGCTCACCCTGTCCACGGTGGCCCCGTTAATCATCAGTGGTGTGTGCGTCTCCTGCTGTCCTCTCCTATAATCCACGATCAGCTCCTTGGTTTTACCAATGTTCAGGAGCAGGCTGTTGTCCTGGCACCAGCGTTCCAGTACCTCAACCTCCTCCCGGTAGGCCTTCTCGTCGTTGTCCGAGATCAGCCCCACCACCACCGTGTCGTCTGCGAACTTCACTATGGAGTTGGAGCTGAACTTGGCCACACAGTCGTGTGTGTAGAGTGAGTACAGCAGGGGGCTCAGAACACAGCCCTGGGGGGACCCGATGCTCAGGGTGATGGTGTTGTAGGTCTGACCCCCCACCCTGACCGCCTGGGGTCTTTCGCTCAGAAAGTCCAGTACCCAGGCGCTCAGGGCGGAGCTCAGACCTAGCTCGATCAGCTTGTCCACCAGTCTGGTGGGGACTATGGTGTTGAACGCTGAGCTGTAGTCAATGAACAACAGTCTCACATAGCCCCCCTTCTGACGGTCAAGGTGCGAGAGGGTGCTGTGCAGTACCTGGGAGACCGCGTCGTCGGTGGACCTGTTTGTCCTGTATGCAAATTGCATAGGGTCCATATCACTGGGGAGGGAGGCACAAATGTGGTCCTTGACCAGCCTCTCGAAACATTTCATGACCACAGAGGTGAGTGCCACCGGTCTGTAGTCATTTGGACATGTTGGGGAGGGTTTCTTCGGTACAGGGATGATGGTAGACATCTTGAAGCAGGCAGGGACCACTGACTCCGCCAGGGATTGATTAAATATGGCGGTGAACACTGGGGCCAGCTGGTTGGCACAGGACTTGAGTATGCGTCCTGTTATGCCATCTGGGCCAGCAGCCTTCCTGGTGTTCACCTGCATAAATGCTCTTCTCACACTGTGTTCCGACAACGAGAGAGCGTCCCCGCCCCCCCGCGGTTGCCCCCCCCCCCCTCCACAACAGCCGGCGCGCCAGTGACGTCACTAGCCGGAGAGCCAGCAGCGCCACTGTCTACACCAAACCGAGCGTAGAAGATGTTGAGCTTGTCCGCGAGGGAGGCGTCGTCGCTCCCCATTGAGGGGGCGCTGACTTTATAGTCAGTTATTGTCTTCAGTCCCTGCCATAATCCTCTTGTGTCGTTTTGTGCCATTTGTGTCTCCAGTTTATCAGCATATGTCCTCTTAGCAAGTTTGACAGCCTTGCGTAGAGTATAGACTGAAGCCTTATACTCCTCCATGTTTCCTGACTCTCTACCCAGGTTGTAGGCCGTGGTACGAGAGTTCAGAGCTGCTCTAATAGTGCTATCCACCCACGGTTTCTGGTTTGGGAAAATCCGCACCGTTTTTCTGGGGACAATACCATCGGCTATTGTTGTAATGTAGCTCACCACTGTGTCTGCGAGCTCGCTGACGTCACTGGCGCTTCCTTTGAACATATCCCAATCCGTTTCTGTAAACACGTCCTGGAGCGTGGCCTCTGATTCGTCGGTCCACTTCTTTGTCTCACGTGACACGACGGCGTCACGTGATCTCTGTTGATATGCCGGAAATAGCAAGATGGAGTCGTGGTCGCTCGAGCTTGTGGACCCCGTTAATGGCGGAGCGGCTACTGCCTTGTAGCCGGCTCTGAACGGGGAATAACAGTGGTCGAGTGTGTTTTTCCCTCTGGTGGAGCAAGCGATGTGCTGAAAAAAGGACGGCATCACTTTCTTCAGGTTGGCCTGGTTGAAATCGCCGGCCACTACCATCGCTGCGTCTGGATGTTTGATCTGGTGTCTGTTGAGGTGATCGTGTAGTTCTCCCAGCGCTTTGCCCGTATTCGCGTGGGGGGAATATATACGGCGGTCATGACGACCGCGGTGAACTCCCTCGGGAGGTGAAACGGACGGCACAGAATAGAAAGATGTTCCATGTCCGGGGAACACGAGTTTGAGAGAACATGCACCCGCTCGGGATTAACCCAGGAATTGTTCGTGAGGAGGCAGACTCCGCCGCCGATGCTCTTTCCTGAGGCAGCGGTACGATCTGCACGTAATACTGTGAAGGCATCCGAGGGAGATACGCTTTTGTCCGGAGTCGCCGACGTGAGCCATGTCTCCGTGAGACACATGATGTTGATGTCTCTCATCTCCCGTTGGAACCGGACCCTCGCCCTTAGGTCATCCATCCTACCCTCCAACGAACGGGCATTCGCCAGAAAGATGGATGGAATTGCTGGGCGGTAAGCAGCTCTTTTTAGTCTCAGTCTGATACCTCCACGTCTCCCTCTGTGTCTCCTCCTGCCGTAGCCTTTGTTCTTTTCCTTGCCGCCATTCTCCCGTCTGATTTCTGCTGGCCATTCTAGGTCAAAAGTGTCTCCAAACTCCTCTTTGAGCCCGGGGTTCAGGTCCATAAGTGTCTGACGGTCGTATGACGTACCCGCCAGTGTTGCTTTAAATAAAAAAGTAGAAAAAACAAACATAATAGCTAAAAGTGTGTACATCGTTGCGGAGCTAAAACCAGAGGCGTCTGACCGGGGTCGCGTCCTCCTTTGCCAGTAGACAAAGAGGTGTTGAAGATATTGAGTAGGGCAGGGCCTAGAGTTGGGAAGAGTTTTTTGATGAGAGTTGCTCGGAGAGGGTCAAACAGACAGGTTGAAGGTTTAGCCGCGCCAACCAGTTTAGAGAGGGCACTAAGTGAGACGTTTTCAAGGCAGCATAGCGTATGACTGGAATCAACGTCAGGGGGAATGCCCGTCAAAGGTTGGGAGGGACTCTGATTGTTCAATAAAATATTTTATTGACATGCTCTCTCTCTCTCTCTCTCTCTCTCTCTCTCTTTCTAACACACACAGTCTGCCTATGGCGGCCTTTCTCGATGGCTAGGCTGTGCTCGCTGAGTCTGTACCTAGTCAAGGATCTTCAGTCACAGTGCTCAGGTATTCTGCCACTGTGTACTCTCTGTTTAGGGCCAAATAGCATTTCAATTTCTTTCCAATGTGTCTCTCTCTCTTTCTCTCTCTCTCTCTCTCTGTACACTGTATATTGACTGTAGAACGGGAGCTCTCTCTCGCTCTCTCTCTTGCTATATGTTGACTGTATCATGCCCAGCCTCGGGCAGCGCTATTATTTAAGAATATGTTGACTGTATGAAAAAAAAAAAAAAATTATATAAAGGTTAATATAATAATATATAATATATAAAGGTTTTTTAACCTTTTGGGGGGGGGGGGGGGGGGGGGCTCGCGTTTAAATCTCGCACAGGGCCTCACATTTCTCCCAGGCGGCCCTGGAGGCAATGATCAGAATATTAGGATACGGGTTACCACAGACAGGACTGGTGCTTTACTTAGGAGACCTGACACACGAGGGAATACAAGGGGGGGACAAATATTTAATAAAGATAATGTTGATAGCGGCCAGAAAAGCAATAACAAGACTGTGGTACAAAGAAGATCCACCGACAATAGCACAATGGGTAGGAATAGTGGAGGAGATACAGGATATGGAGAGGATAACACACATGCTGAGGTTACAGGAAGAGAAATTTGGAGAAAGATGGGGAAAGTGGGAGGATTACAAGGGGAACGAAAACGACATCACAGAGGAAGAACCAAATGCATCACAAGAGGGCGAAGGGTAAAGGAGGAAAGAGGTTCAAGGAGGGTCTCTGAACCCATGTCACACACTTTTGACTTAGTTAGTATTTTCTGATTTTATTTTTATTTAATTTTTTTTTGGGTATTACAATTGTATTACATTTTTTGTACTTTATTATTTATGTCTGTTTAACAATGTTGTATTAATAATCAAGGAAGATGTGGTTTGTAAATGGGTGAATCAAAAGGCAAAGAGAAATTTAGTATAAAAGAAATAGAAAGGGCGAAGGATAAGAGAAGAAAGAAATTCAAGGAGGGTCACTGGACCCATACCATACATATTTGCCTTAGTCAGTATCTAATCCTTTTGAGTAGGTATTAAATTTGTCTATACCTGTTCAAGGGCGGTATACAATCAGTCTTTGTATTAAGTGCCTGGAAAAACAACTGTAGTGGAAACATATAACCAACAATGCTATTCATGTAACCATTTATGTTCACTGCATTCTTTCATATTGTGTTATGGGATCCATTTTTGTGTAAGTGTTGTTTGTCTATAAATGTTAATAAAAATTTAAGTTTAAAAAAAAGAAAGGCAACTGAGATTTCCCTCATTCCCTTAACACTTTGAGTGCCAGCCACGAGAAATCTTGTTAGTTCATGCCATGCAGTGGCGTTGCGCAATATGTCGGGGCCCCCCCGCAGGTCAGACCATGAGGCCCCGCCCACTCCCCTAAATCAATAATAAAGTGGGAAAATGTAGCCTTTTTTTTCGCCGCGTGGGAGCAAATTCGAGACACATATTCAAAAAGGTGTCCCACGGTCTCCTCTATGGCCGTGAATATTTTCACGCGGATCGGAATCACGGCGCGGCCGTGGGACACTTTTCCGTTTCGGCGAGTTTATTCCACGCTTTCAGCTTTCCTTTTCTAAGCATTTTCGGGGCTACATGTGAATGAGTAATAGTTGCGGGACGCCCAGATGTACCCACGGTAGAAAGCTCGCGTGAATCCTATAATAGGCTCACTTAATACAGCGTTTTTAAAATCACGCGAAATCTTCAGGGTTGCGAGCCGACCTTTTCCCCTCGTTTTCGATGATGGAAGTGATTTAGGAAAAGCTTCGGCACGCCGAGAGGTACCCATGGATTTAATCTCGCGAGGATCGGGGCAATATTCGGCCCGTGGGAGCACTCGGGGGTGCTAAGATAAGTGATATAATAATAACAACAACGACCACTGCCCAGTCCGCGTACAGTCCGCTCGACTATGGGAGTGTTGAATGCCCACGCTAGGTCTTAGGTCAGATCGATAACTTCATAACTCATTGGTCTGCTCATCTTGACATCAAACAGCGTCCTGCGAGGTGGTTGACATGCAGAACCAAACGAGTCTACAAAATGTTGTTGTTACCACTGACCGACAAGAGATAGCGAATGCACCGTTCCGACCCCCGTCAGTCATCGACCTTAGGTCGAGTGATTGAAGTTGCGGAATCTTTTATTTTATTTGCACTGGGACGGACTCTCTTTATTCAGATGAGGTCCATTTCCCTTATCCGTTACACGTATTATCACTATATGGCTTTACTTGATAATCCCATTATAGCTAGGGATAAAGCCACTTACACATATTATCACTGTATGGCTGTACTTGATAATCCCATGATACAGTACACGTATTATCACTATATGGCTTTACTTGATAATCCCATGATACAGTACACGTATTATCACTATATGGCATTACTTGATATATATTTCTCTCTTTAGGCCTGAGCTAGGGATAAAGCCACTTATTCTATTTTGCCTTAATGCATAATCATATGTCTCCTTCTACCGCGTGGTTGACATATTTCTCTTTAGGCCTCCGTATGGATAAAGCCCCACTTCTAAAGTTTTTACATCATTAATACTCCGTCTGGCTAAAGCCTTACTCAGGAGGTTTTTCACATCATAAATCAGGCACATTACTGGACCGCGTGGTTGACATATTTCTCTTTAGGCCTCCGTATGGATAAAGCCCCACTTCTAAAGTTTTTACATCATTAATACTCCGTCTGGCTAAAGCCTTACTCAGGAGGTTTTTCACATCATAAATCAGGCACATTACTGGACCGCGTGGTTGACATATTTCTCTTTAGGCCTCCGTATGGATAAAGCCCCACTTCTAAAGTTTTTACATCATTTATCAAAAATGCATGGGGTGAAGTTACAAGGCAAAACACATTTCATGCTTACCCGGTCGTCCGGTTGTCTGGTCAGAAGAAAGGATACAAAGGATATTTATAAAGAGGTATTTTTAATTAGAAAAAGCTAGTTACAAGAAGAGACTGAAGTGGAAAGTGTCCATTTCAGTTAAAATATGCACAAAACAAAACATCTCATCTGGTTCGGCTTTCTCCCCGTGTCAAGCAGCAGCATCTTCCTATCTCTCCCAAAAGTCTGGCTCTTGAATCGGCAACCGTCTCTTTTATTTGACATTGTACCGTATTTCTGATTGGTCTAAACACAGTGATGTCACAGGGTCGTCATTTCTGTTTAGCAAACCAACATACAATACATAATTCGTTATGGACTCCTCCTTCTTTGTACTATCGTTACTGCTAGTTACCTAGTGGTTTTTAAGTAACAGAAAGTCCCTTTTTCCTTCAAAACAGACAACGGCTTTGTCTGTGGTGACCACGTGACATCGTACCATGCACGAGGCCCTCCATAGTATCTCTTAAAGAATCCCTCCAGACAAACAGTTTTTACACATTATTCTTTTAGTATTATTCTCTACTGACAGTCAATTATAAGCATGCCATTTTGAAAACTTTTACTGTACACATTAAACATTTAATTGTTATATAGTTTCTTTTTTAAGATCTCCTCAAAAGTTTCCGGACTCCGTCTTTCAACCCTCAACCCTTAATCCCCTTCCCGTCTGAAAGGGTTAACATCTTACAGCTCTCTCTCTCCTTTGCTGGGGCCCACATTCCGCAGGTTGCCTCCCTTTTGCCTGTGAAGAACTGTGGAGAACAGACCCCTCTTATGGAGATATTAAAGGTTCAGTTCCATTTTTTTATAAGTAGAGCCATCATAGAGCTATTTTTCCAGAGTTCAGTTTAAAGATTTATACTGGTCACATAGGAACGACTCAGGATGTCATTGTCCAAAAGTGTCGCTTGTTTTGTGACACTTCACACCCACTCTGCCATCCTGTGAGGTCATTGTCCATCGTCAATTGAATAATAGAAAAATGAAGCATATGATTACATGTGAAAAATAGGTATATAGGGCTGTATTGGAACGAATCAGGATGTCTATTTCAAAAGGTGTCACTTGTTTTGTGACACTTTACACCCACTCTGCCATCCTGTGAGGTCATTGTCCATCGTCAATTGAATAATTGAAAAATGAAGCATATGATTACATGTGAAAAATAGGTACATAGGGCTGCATTGGAACGAATCAGGATGTCTATTTCAAAAGTTGTCACTTGTTTTGTGACACTTTACACCCACTCTGCCATCCTGTGAGGTCATTGTCCATCGTCAATTGAATAATTGAAAAATGAAGCATATGATTACATGTGAAAAATAGGTATATACGGCTATATTGGAACGACTCAGGATGTCATTGTCAAAAAGTGTCACTTGTTTTGTGACACTTTACACCCACTCTGCCATCCTGTGAGGTCATTGTCCATCGTCAATTGAATAATTGAAAAATGAAGCATATGATTACATGTGAAAAATAGGTACATAGGGCTGCATTGGAACGAATCAGGATGTCATTGTCAAAAAGTGTCACTTGTTTTGTGACACTTTACACCCACTCTGTCATCCTGGGCGGTCATTTTCCATTGTCTTAATAGCGTCTGTACTGGGGGGCGAGATGGCGATTGTGGGGTCACGTGGCTGTGACTCTCCACACCCCCTCTGCCATCTCGGTACCTTGTTACCCTGGTAGCCGGCGGGAAGACTTGCATCTGTTGTTCCCTGGCTGGACGGCTCGACAGGATAGGGGTCACGTTGTTGCTTGGTATCCGGCGGGAAGACTTGCATCTGTTGTTCCCGGCCGATGCACCCAGGTTGTTGTCGTCTTCGTCATCTTGGTCATCTTGGTCATATTGGTCATCTTGGGGTCACCCCCTCTGACCTCTTGGATCTCTCCCATAGTTTGAGGTAGGTTGATTTGTCACTTCTCGGGCGACCCCCACGGGTTCCCGAGAATTGTAGCAGCAGTCCTCTATTGAAGTGTGGTTGGCCTGGTCGTGTGACCCTGTCCGTAGGCCTCGCAGGACATCACAGATACAGTCCACAGAGGACTCATTTCTTTTCTCTCTTTCAGGTCCATTCAGGGCTCTCGTCGCCCTGTAACCTGGGTCCAGGCCGATGTCTCTCTGTCCGGTCTGGGAGGTCTAGGAGGTCTGGGAGGTCTGGGAGGTCTAGATGAGGACCTTGAGGATGCTCTGGAGCTTGACCTATCGTGTGACCCTGTCCGTAGGCCTCGCAGGACATCACAGATACAGTCCACAGATGACTCATTTCTTTTCTCTCTTTCAGGTCCATTCAGGGCTCTCGTCGCCCTGTAACCTGGGTCCAGGCCGATGTCTCTCTGTCCGGTCTGGGAGGTCTAGGAGGTCTGGGAGGTCTGGGAGGTCTAGATGAGGACCCTGAGGATGCTCTGTAGCTTGACCTATCCCGGTCTTCCTCCATTTCCGATTTCTGACCTGAGTCAGTATATTCCTTCTTGCCATTCGCTGCGTCGTCCACTGACTCCGGGGGACAGCCCCCCCCCCCCCGTCTAAGAGTGTGGCACTGGTTCAGGTTTTGTCCCTTTACCAGCGCACCTTTACCAGCGCACATTGTTCACAGGCCTTTCGGACTGTTATCGCTCTTTGTTTGGCTTTAGGTATGAGAATGTTGTTAGTTCTCAGGTATACCAACATCCTCTTACTTCCGGCATGTCCAAGGTTATCATATACCTGTCTGATCATGTGAGTAGCCTCGTCCTTTTAGCAATGGCTAGTTAGCCTGCTATTCGCTCCTATTCGCAATGGCTATTTCAGCCTGCTCGCAATGGCTATTTCAGCCTGCTCGCAATGGCTATTTCAGCCTGTTATTCGTCTCGATGGTACTGGTTCAGGTTTTGTCCCCCTTACCAGCGCACATTGTTCACAGACCTTTCGGACTGTTATCGCTCTTTGTTTGGCTTTAGGTATGAGAATGTTGTTAGTTCTCAGGTATACCAACATCCTCTTACTTCCGGCATGTCCAAGGTTATCATATACCTGTCTGATCATGTGAGTAGCCTCGTCCTTTTAACAATGGCTAGTTAGCCTGCTATTCGCTCCTATTCGCAATGGCTATTTCAGCCTGCTCGCAATGGCTATTTCAGCCTGCTCGCAATGGCTATTTCAGCCTGCTATTCGTCTCGATGGTACTGGTTCAGGTTTTGTCCCCCTTACCAGCGCACATTGTTCACAGACCTTTCGGACTGTTGTTTCCATCCACTTCCTTCTTGCACAGGGGGTCTACCCTGTGTTGTGCTTGTCTCGGTCCAGACTGGGTAGTTAGTTACTGTTTATGTCTGGTATTAGCTCCGGCTAGTTAGCCAGCTTGTAGATTCAGGCTATGTAGCCTCTTATAGACTCAGCTCCTGCTGATAACACCAGCCTGTATTATTACGCCGGTTCCACTTCCGTCACAGTAGCAGGACTTATGCAGGACTTATTCTGATTTTAAGTAAACATTAGGTTATTTCTAGTTCAGGTGACCTGGTACCTATTTTTCTACTTAGGTTTCGACTGTAAGTAAACATTACGTAACTTTTTAGTCATGAGTGATCTTTCACTGCAATCACAAAAATATACTTTAAGTGTGATTCTTTCTTTGAGTAGAACCTTCTACGTTTTTGACTGTAAGAAAACATTACGTAACTTTTTAGTCATGAGTGATCTTTCACTGCAATCACAAAAATATACTTTAAGTGTGATTCTTTCTTTGAGTAGAACCTTCTACGTTTTTGACTGTAAGAAAACATTACGTAACTTTTTAGTCATGAGTGATCTTTCACTGCAATCACAAAAATATACTTTAAGTGTGATTCTTTCTTTGAGTAGAACCTTCTACGTTTTTGACTGTAAGAAAACATTACGTAACTTTTTAGTCATGAGTGATCTTTCACTGCAATCACAAAAATATACTTTAAGTGTGATTCTTTCTTTGAGTAGAACCTTCTATGTTTTTGACTGTAAGAAAACATTACGTAACTTTTTAGTCATGAGTGATCTTTCACTGCAATCACAAAAATATACTTTAAGTGTGATTCTTTCTTTGAGTAGAACCTTCTACGTTTTTGACTGTAAGAAAACATTACGTAACTTTTTAGTCATGAGTGATCTTTCACTGCAATCACAAAAATATACTTTAAGTGTGATTCTTTCTTTGAGTAGAACCTTCTACGTTTTTGACTGTAAGAAAACATTACGTAACTTTTTAGTCATGAGTGATCTTTCACTGCAATCACAAAAATATACTTTAAGTGTGATTCTTTCTTTGAGTAGAACCTTCTACGTTTTTGACTGTAAGAAAACATTACGTAACTTTTTAGTCATGAGTGATCTTTCACTGCAATCACAAAAATATACTTTAAGTGTGATTCTTTCTTTGAGTAGAACCTTCTACGTTTGGTTTTTTCAAATCTGTAATTAATTCTACTCCAGAGGCACCTGACAGCAGTCATTTCGGTTCATATTCTTTCGGCTTTTGATACCTATTTAAATAGTATAAAGCCCAACTCACTTGAACTTATGTTCTTAGCCCCGGAACCTCCAATCCGTTTTGACAGACCTATAAACCAGTGACTTGGCCGCCCAAGCACCACAGCGTCCTGTATGCTGAGGCTTCCAAGTCCCCACAAATCTGATAGGCCCGTCGGATACAGAGACCCTGATGCTCGCTCTGTCCCCCCGCGTCAAGGTGCTAAGCTTGATGAGAGTTAGCAGAGTCTCATTTTTTTCCCATAGGCGCTGGTGAGTGTACATCTCATGCAGCTGATATGGCTGGTAGGGTGCTAACCCACCAAATGGTTGCTGTCAGGAAATCCCTTCCGAATGAAATAGATTACAAATTCACTTTACTTTACTCTGGGTTTAGAGCAAGGACGGACATCTTTACATATTATACTTAGAATATATACAGAATGCATGTAGTATTCCATGTTATGTTTCTTCCTAAATGACAACAACACTATATATTATTCCTCTTGACAGATGAGCGGTATGTCAAGTGCAGTTTGCACTTGCTTGAGTGTCATGTGTCAGGGCCCCAGAAGGTAATTTCTCCCTTTGTTGCCCTCATCTCTGCTTCCGGGATTTGAATTCCTCCCTTATTGTCCTCACCTCTGCTTGCTGTTCTGGGGTTAGTGCGGCCCACTCGTCTGCAGGTAGGTATTGGTACTTCCTGCTCCCTGTTCTGTCCTTGGTTGTTTTCGGGGGGAACTCCTGGGAGGCCCCCCTTTTGTCAGATAGCATTTTAACTTGGTCATACAGCATACATTCGATACGTAACTGGTCCTGTGACCATGCTGCGCATCGGGCTGCCAGTGGGTTACCCCCTGGGACTCCTCTGAATAGCTTTTCAAGCAGTAAGCATGATCCTTGCATAGGTGTTCCATTCATGACTGATCCTGCTGCATCATTGAGAGACATGCTCCCGCCTCGCACCTGTGGGATTAGTTTCTCCACCATCTTATACCCTGGATCTTGACCGGGGGTCCTTACTTCTCTTTCCATCAGTTGGTCCATTGAGGCCCTTTCGGGGATCTCTAGTCCTTTGAGATGTCTCAACATGCGAGCTAGCGTCTCGTGTGCTTGTATCTCCTGAGCGAGCATCTGCTGCGCCAGCTTCTCATGAGCTAGCATCTGCTGCGCCAGTTTCTTCTGAGCTACCCGTGCCAACTTCTCCTGAGCTAGCATCTGCCGCGCCAGCCTCTCCTGAGCTAGCTTCTCTTGTGCTAGCTCCTCCTGAGCTAGCTTTGGGCGTGCCAGCTCCTCCTGAGCTAGCTTCTCTCGTGCTAGCTCCTCCTGAGCTAGCTTCTCTTGTGCTAGCTCCTCCTGAGCTAGCTTCTGGCGTGCCAGCTCCTCCCGAGCTAGCATCTCTTGTGCTAGCTCCTCCTGAGCTAGCTTCTGGCGTGCCAGCTCCTCCCGAGCTGGCATCTCCTGGGCTAGCTCCTCCTGAGCTAGCGTCGGTCGTGCCAGCTCCTCCTGAGCTAGCTTCTCTCGTGCTAGCTCCTCCTGAGCTAGCTTCTCTTGTGCTAGCTCCTCCTGAGCTAGCTTTGGGCGTGCCAGCTCCTCCTGAGCTAGCATCTCCTGGGCTAGCTCCTCCTGAGCTAGCGTTGGTCGTGCCAGCTCCTCCTGAGCTAGCTTCTGGCGTGCCAGCTCCTCCCGAGCTAGCATCTCCTGGGCTAGCTCCTCCTGAGCTAGCGTTGGTCGTGCCAGCTCCTCCTGAGCTAGCTTCTCTCGTGCTAGCTCTTCCTGAGCTAGCTTCTCTTGTGCTAGCTCCTCCTGAGCTAGCTTCTGGCGTGCCAGCTCCTCCCGAGCTAGCATCTCCTGGGCTAGCTCCTCCTGAGCTAGCGTTGGTCGTGCCAGCTCCTCCTGAGCTAGCTTCTCTCGTGCTAGCTCCTCCTGAGCTAGCTTCTCTTGTGCTAGCTCCTCCTGAGCTAGCTTCTGGCGTGCCAGCTCCTCCCGAGCTAGCATCTCCTGGGCTAGCTCCTCCTGAGCTAGCGTTGGTCGTGCTAGCTCCTCCTGAGCTAGCTTCTCTCGTGCTAGCTCCTCCTGAGCTAGCTTCTCTTGTGCTAGCTCCTCCTGAGCTAGCTTCTGGCGTGCCAGCTCCTCCCGAGCTAGCATCTCCTGGGCTAGCTCCTCCTGAGCTAGCGTTGGCTTGTTAGCCGATGGTGAGCTAGTTAGCTCGCAGTCCTGTGAACGGCCGTTTTGGCTTCTCCTCACATACAGTCTCCCCTCCTTACAAACAGTATCTTTGGGCTAGGGGAGCCATCGCCTTTCTGTGAACGGTCGTTTTGACTTCGCTTCACATCCAGTCTCCCCTCCTTACAAACAGTGTCTTTGGGCTAGGGAGCCCTCGCCTTTCTGTGAACGGTCGTTTTGACTTCGCTTCACATCCAGTCTCCCCTCCTTACAAACAGTGTCTTTGGGCTAGGGAGCCCTCACCTTTCTGTGAACGGTCGTTTTGACTTCGCTTCACATCCAGTCTCCCCTCCTTACAAACAGTGTCTTTGGGCTAGGGAGCCCTCGCCTTTCTGTGAACGGTCGTTTTGACTTCGCTTCACATCCAGTCTCCCCTCCTTACAAACAGTGTCTTTGGGCTAGGGAGCCCTCGCCTTTCTGTGAACGGTCGTTTTGACTTCGCTTCACATCCAGTCTCCCCTCCTTACAAACAGTGTCTTTGGGCTAGGGAGCCCTCGCCTTTCTGTGAACGGTCGTTTTGACTTCGCTTCACATCCAGTCTCCCCTCCTTACAAACAGTGTCTTTGGGCTAGGGAGCCCTCGCCTTTCTGTGAACGGTCGTTTTGACTTCGCTTCACATCCAGTCTCCCCTCCTTACAAACAGTGTCTTTGGGCTAGGGAGCCCTCGCCTTTCTGTGAACGGTCGTTTTGACTTCGCTTCACATCCAGTCTCCCCTCCTTACAAACAGTGTCTTTGGGCTAGGGAGCCCTCGCCTTGGGTAGGGCCAGTTCGCTTCCTGTGGGCAAAGCACGAAATTATGTTGCACTTGTAACTCCCCCCAGAGCTCTATAAACATTATGTTACCCTTTAGTTGTGAGTAAACGTTGCTTTAATCACCAAGATAGAGCTTTCTATTCATTTGTGATATCCCCGAGTAGAGCCTTCCACTCGAGTCGCCAGTAGAGCTTTCTACTTTAATTTTAGCCAAATCTGTGATTTAATTTTACTCCAGAGGCTTTTGACAGTAGTCCTGTCTTCTTCGGCCGTTTAGCACCTATTTTGGTTAGTATAAATGCACATCGCCAGGGACGCCATGTTGAATGCCCACGCTAGGTCTTAGGTCAGATCGATAACTTCATAACTCATTGGTCTGCTCATCTTGACATCAAACAGCGTCCTGCGAGGTGGTTGACATGCAGAACCAAACGAGTCTACAAAATGTTGTTGTTACCACTGACCGACAAGAGATAGCGAATGCACCGTTCCGACCCCCGTCAGTCATCGACCTTAGGTCGAGTGATTGAAGTTGCGGAATCTTTTATTTTATTTGCACTGGGACGGACTCTCTTTATTCAGATGAGGTCCATTTCCCTTATCCGTTACACGTATTATCACTATATGGCTTTACTTGATAATCCCATTATAGCTAGGGATAAAGCCACTTACACATATTATCACTGTATGGCTGTACTTGATAATCCCATGATACAGTACACGTATTATCACTATATGGCTTTACTTGATAATCCCATGATACAGTACACGTATTATCACTATATGGCATTACTTGATATATATTTCTCTCTTTAGGCCTGAGCTAGGGATAAAGCCACTTATTCTATTTTGCCTTAATGCATAATCATATGTCTCCTTCTACCGCGTGGTTGACATATTTGACAGGCCTCCGTATGGATAAAGCCCCACTTCTAAAGTTTTTACATCATTAATACTCCGTCTGGCTAAAGCCTTACTCAGGAGGTTTTTCACATCATAAATCAGGCACATTACTGGACCGCGTGGTTGACATATTTCTCTTTAGGCCTCTGTATGGATAAAGCCCCACTTCTAAAGTTTTTACATCATTTATCAAAAATGCATGGGGTGAAGTTACAAGGCAAAACACATTTCATGCTTACCCGGTCGTCCGGTCGTCTGGTCAGAAGAAAGGATACAAAGGATATTTATAAAGAGGTATTTTTAATTAGAAAAAGCTAGTTACAAGAAGAGACTGAAGTGGAAAGTGTCCATTTCAGTTAAAATATGCACAAAACAAAACATCTCATCTGGTTCGGCTTTCTCCCCGTGTCAAGCAGCAGCATCTTCCTATCTCTCCCAAAAGTCTGGCTCTTGAATCGGCAACCGTCTCTTTTATTTGACATTGTACCGTATTTCTGATTGGTCTAAACACAGTGATGTCACAGGGTCGTCATTTCTGTTTAGCAAACCAACATACAATACATAATTCGTTATGGACTCCTCCTTCTTTGTACTATCGTTACTGCTAGTTACCTAGTGGTTTTTAAGTAACAGAAAGTCCCTTTTTCCTTCAAAACAGACAACGGCTTTGTCTGTGGTGACCACGTGACATCGTACCATGCACGAGGCCCTCCATAGTATCTCTTAAAGAATCCCTCCAGACAAACAGTTTTTACACATTATTCTTTTAGTATTATTCTCTACTGACAGTCAATTATAAGCATGCCATTTTGAAAACTTTTACTGTACACATTAAACATTTAATTGTTATATAGTTTCTTTTTTAAGATCTCCTCAAAAGTTTCCGGACTCCGTCTTTCAACCCTCAACCCTTAATCCCCTTCCCGTCTGAAAGGGTTAACATCTTACAGCGCTCTCTCTCCTTTGCTGGGGCCCACATTCCGCAGGTTGCCTCCCTTTTGCCTGTGAAGAACTGTGGAGAACAGACCCCTCTTATGGAGATATTAAAGGTTCAGTTCCATTTTTTTATAAGTAGAGCCATCATAGAGCTATTTTTCCAGAGTTCAGTTTAAAGATTTATACTGGTCACATAGGAACGACTCAGGATGTCATTGTCCAAAAGTGTCGCTTGTTTTGTGACACTTCACACCCACTCTGCCATCCTGTGAGGTCATTGTCCATCGTCAATTGAATAATAGAAAAATGAAGCATATGATTACATGTGAAAAATAGGTATATAGGGCTGTATTGGAACGAATCAGGATGTCTATTTCAAAAGGTGTCACTTGTTTTGTGACACTTTACACCCACTCTGCCATCCTGTGAGGTCATTGTCCATCGTCAATTGAATAATTGAAAAATGAAGCATATGATTACATGTGAAAAATAGGTACATAGGGCTGCATTGGAACGAATCAGGATGTCTATTTCAAAAGTTGTCACTTGTTTTGTGACACTTTACACCCACTCTGCCATCCTGTGAGGTCATTGTCCATCGTCAATTGAATAATTGAAAAATGAAGCATATGATTACATGTGAAAAATAGGTATATACGGCTATATTGGAACGACTCAGGATGTCATTGTCAAAAAGTGTCACTTGTTTTGTGACACTTTACAGGGAGCGACACAAACAATGTAACCAGTGGTGCAGTCATAATATGGGAACTGGTTACATGCCGCGCTCCCGCGCACTCGCACGCGCATACATGTTCCCTCAGTTGCGCACAGAACAGATGATTATTATGCATAACAATGGAGATCAAGCAGCCCCCCACCTTCTCGTAGGTTCCTATTATTATGCAAAGTCTAGGTGAGAAGTGTAGCTTTCTACAACGGCCGGGTACTTATCATTGCGTGCACTTCTGCCCTGAGTGACTACTAATAACACGCTGTGTAACCGCGTGTGTGCACGACTGCACCCCTGAATGTAACCGTACATGTAACCTGTAGTAGCATACTGGTTATGGCGAATAAAACATTCTATTCTTCTAACCTGTCTCGGCGGCTGTAGCGTGGCTGGGGGCCTGGCTGGGCTGTCTGTCTGCCTGGACTCTGAGCTGACCGGGGGGTTGAGGTGGGGAGCTTACTGCCGATGCATCTTCAGTAACGTTAGAGTCAGTATACCTTTGCTGCCTGCTGAAACAATGATGTTGTTTTTCGTAGCTTTGCCGTCTCCTGTTTGGCTTTCGCTCTCATCTTGTTTTTCTTACCGCTGTGTTTTGAACGCTGCCCAGCCTGCCAATGAACATTAGTCAGCCGGCTAGCCCTATCACAGGTGAGCAAATAATTACAAGATGCATCCAGCTGCAGCCCCACAGAACCATACTCCCACTGCCACACTGCGACCTGTTCTTTACGAAATCTAAGAGGATAGCCTACAGTGGGGGCGGGGCCCCCTAAGCTCTGGGGCCCCCCCGCACCGCGGGGGTAGCGGGGGCCTCTGCTACGCCACTGATGCCATGCGTTGAGTGCCAAGAACGAGAAATCTCGTTATTTAATCGTTATTTCTTTTATTATCGATTTCCATGAATTTTTCAACAATCTAGCCTCACATTACCAGTGTGGATCTATCTGAGCTCGAACAGGGAAAATACTGCCCCCTATCGTCTCTCCGGATGGTATTGCACCCATTGGATTGGACTGAATTAAATGGATGGGAAAAAAAGGGTCCGGAATCCACATTTTACTTGTCAGGCATGTAACCGGAGACGATCCCATTCATTGCCGAGCCGCAGAACAGCGTGGAATATGTGTTTCCAGTACCCAGCGTTGGATCAATAAACGCGATCGATATTTGGAATGGCGATCAGGAATTGGAATAATCTTTTTGGAGAACATCTGATCTGAGGTAAGGAATCTATTTTACCAGTCTTGGGATAATCAGAGTTTTTTTCACCTATATCTCAGCGTGTCCCATATGTGTGTGTGTGGCTGTGAGTGTGTGTGCTGATCAGGAAATAAGATAATCGATTTTTCAGCCCGCTTCTCTAGCGTGCATAAGTACACATATACTATCGATAATCTAGCATTTATTTGAGAACGATTAATAAATAGGCCGAAAAATGACAACGTGTTTTGTGTATTCCAGTAAAGTGCGATTCCTGCAGAATAATTATGTTTCTGGAAGTTTAAAAAAACGAGCGTTTTTCAAAATGGTATAAAACGGAAATGTACTGATTAAAAAACAATCCGTTTCGAGTCGACAATGTTGACTGCAAACAAGTCATTGATAATCGACGGGCGTATTAGACACATAGCCATAATTTAACACTTTGATCGCCATGGGTTAAATTCATAATTTACCATCCCTCGCCAGCTCTATTTGTCTATGGAGAAGTTCCCCTTCTTTGCAGGGCTATAACTTTTTAAATTATATTGCTACATTGCCATTATTATGGCCCATTCAATGTCCTATATGTATTTTTCAGGGTGTAGCAACGTTAAACTTTTTCATTCACATATTCATACTAAAATATGGTCTAAAGTATAAGTATGTTTTTATCGTTTTCTGCAGCTTTCTTCAGAACGTGATTTATAGCCCTAAATGCATTATATTGATGATGAAATACAGTTTGGTAGCGATCGGCGTGAGATGAAAAATTTCAACTGGACGTACTTCTAGAATGATCTACGTATGATCTGATGATGACCGGATGGGCGGGGGATTGTTTATAATTCCGTGGGCAGCGTTAGATGATTCATCCAGAGTGGGTCATATGTTCATCATAGCAGTTTATATGGAATACGTTAGAAAATAACGCTGAATCTTACCGTATGTTCCTCGCGCCGTTGGACGATCAGCGTGGAGTAGACCGTTTTCGATTATGGAATGTAGAAATGCCCGATCCATTTCCAGGTTGTATAATAGTATATACGTCCAAATAACGTTGTTTATTGAGTTAGGGCGAGCGATCTATTATCCAGTGTTTCAAGATGGAGTCGCGGGAGCTATAGAGAGTGGCCGGACCACATTTGGATGAGTACTACCGGTTCAAAGGTTAATATCCGGTTGGCGATCTGCCGATCGGCCACCAGATGGCGCTCTTGAACCGCTAGAGAGTTGAGAGGAGATCAGCACTGTGTCTCAGAGCTCCGGAAAGGAAATATGATTTCGATGACAGATTTTTGAAATATTGACATCAAAGACGAGTTACGGCGTCTTCGGCAGAATGAGCATGGCTCTGAATGACGTGAAAACTCGTTCCCGGCGATCATAGTGTTAAGATATAGTTTATGCATTCGCAAATGTGATCGCCCTCCCATTGACTACAGCGCTGGCACTCAAGCGCTATTTCTGGCGCCCCCTGCTGGCACTCAAAGTGTTAACCCTTTCACTGCCACACGACAGAAGGTTTCACCAATAGTATCCAGCTGCAGAGCGGTGCTCTCAGGGCGGCGCTCTCTCGGCCGCAGCAGAGCGGCTCTCTCAGGACCGGTGCTCTCAGGGCCGCTCAGCAGCGCCACCCACCCAATGGCTGAATTGGAGTACTGCACTGTGCGGGCCATTCAGGCCTCCCTCTCTCTCTCTCTCTCTCTCTCTCTCTCTCTCTCTCTCTCTCTCTCTCTCTCTCTCTCTCTCTCTCTCTCTCTCTCTCTCTCTCTCTCTCTCTTGCTGGCTGTACAATACTGCTGTACAATACTGCTGTAGGCCTATAATACTGCTGTTCATATCCAGTACACATATTTACATTAAACATAATATTCACCATTCCCATCTTACCCACATCACATAGACTGTAGTGTATAGTATATAGCAAAAGTATACCGTTACCTTATATTTATGTAAAGTAAGGCAATTGAAATATAACAGAACTTGCGGCATCATATTGTTAATTTTGTTGTCAAAATCTCCTATATTTATATTAATTTGTAGTTATTCAAGTGTTAGTTATGCTAACGTAACGTTACTACTTTCGATTGCTGTACGCAGGCTAGCCAATCAGAGAGCGTCTTCGCAAACTGCGGCTACGGAAAAAAATCTCGCCTCACAGCAGGGCCGTCAGAGCGCCGGTCCTGAGAGCGTCGGTCCTGAGAGCGCCGGTCCTGAGAGCACCGCTCTGCGGCTCTGCAGCTGCATGCTTCTCGGTTTCACTCCCACTCAACCTGAAATCTGCAAGCACTCTACAGACCTTTAAAGCCATGCTCAAAACCCACCTTTTCGCCATAAACAATCCATGAGCCTGTTTTTTGTATTGTTGTATGCATGGTGTATTATGTCTGTCTGTTGTCCATCTGCTTGGTTGGATTGCCTGTATTTTTTCAGTTTTTTCGTATTGTTCCTGTCTTTTTTGTTTATCTTTTCTCTCCCGGGATGCGCTTCGGGCCGATGTAACTATTGGTTGAGGGGCGCAATATAAATAAATGTATCATATCATTACATATCATATCAAGGTTAACCCGTCGCCTCACCTCTGTGGCCATGAAATGTTTTGAGAGGCTGGTTAAGGATTACATTTGTGCCTCCCTCCCCAGCGATATGGACCCTATGCAATTTGCATACAGGCAAAACAGGTCCACTGACGATGCGGTCTCCCAAGTACTGCACAGCACCCTCTCTCACCTAGACTGCCAGAAGGGGGGCTATGTGAGACTGTTGTTCATTGACTATAGCTCAGCGTTCAACACCATAGTCCCCACCAGACTGGTGGACAAGCTGATCGAGCTGGGTCTGAGCTCCGCTCTGAGCGTCTGGATACTGGACTTTCTGAGTGAAAGGCCCCAGGCGGTCAGGGTGGGGGGTCAGACCTCCAACACCATCACCCTGAGTATCGGGTCCCCCCAGGGCTGTGTCCTGAGCCCCCTGCTGTATTCACTATACACACATGATTGTGTGGCCAAGTTCAGCTCCAACTCCATAGTGAAGTTTGCGGACGACACAGTGGTGGTGGGGCTGATCTCTGACAACTACAAGAAGGCCTACCGGGAGGAGGTTGAGGTACTGGAACGCTGGGGCCAGGACAACAGCCTGCTCCTGAACATTGGTAAAACCAAGGAGCTGATCGTGGATTTTAGGAGAACACAGCAGGGGGGACACACACCACTGAGGATAAACGGGGCTACCGTGGACAGGGTGAGCAGCG
The DNA here is from genome assembly GCF_963971535.1 of Notolepis coatsorum. Lineage (NCBI taxonomy): Eukaryota > Metazoa > Chordata > Actinopteri > Aulopiformes > Paralepididae > Notolepis > Notolepis coatsorum. Next base: position 282,898,626 of record NC_140165.1, on the reverse strand, counting down.
TCAAGTACCTGGGGGTCCACATCTCAGAGGATCTGACATGGACAACACACATAGACTCAGTCGTAAAGAAGGCGAAGCAGTGCCTCTACTACCTGAGACAGTTAAGGAAGTTCAGAGTATCGGGGAAGATACTCCAGTCCTTCTACTCCGGAGCTGTAGAGAGCATCTTGACTGGAAACATCACTGCCTGGTATGGAAACAGCACGGCACAGGACAAGAAGGCCCTACAGAGAGTGGTGTTCTCAGCTGAGCGTACTACGGGTATTGCACTACCACCCCTGCAGGTCTTATATAACAAGAAGTGCAAATCCAGAGCCTGCAGAATAATGAAAGACCCTCACCACCCCAACAACAGCCTGTTCAAGCTGCTGCGGTCAGGCAAACGCCTGCGAACACCAGCAACTAGGACAGAGAGACTTCGGTTCAGCTTCTTCCCCCAGGCCATCAGAGTCTTGAACACTGAACTCTCCACACACAAGCACACATGAGCACACACACAACACACACACTGTATACGCTCACACACTAGCAGTCACTTTAACATGAACACACACACACACACATGCTGCACACGCTCACACTCATGGTCACTTTATACAATAAAAGGTCACTTCAAAAACAAGAACGGGAGTGGTTCTTGTATAGTAAACAGATGGATAGCAAGCTAGCATAAGGACACATAGTATAACTGTAGATTGTATAGTATAGCATTGTATAGTAGTGTACATAAGACCCAGTGCCTCATCCGTAGCTAACAGTGTATTGCACTATCGCAGGACCTTAGCATGTCTTACCATGCTTTTTGTAAACTTCATGTACATACCTGATATGTCTTTATTTTTATTACTTGTATTATTGTACAAATGTCTTATTCTCATCCTATTGGATTCTTATTATTGTATTATTGTATTATGGCATTATTGTATTATTGCACAATCGTTGCGGGCAAGACCCCCCGCATTTCACTGTATACTTGTATTTCAAGTTTCTTTAATAGTTGTCATACAGAAGTACAGAATACTTTTATACAAAATGCTTCTTACTGTTTCGCTCCAGAGACTGTGTTAGACAAGATAGTATGAAATAAAATAGTATAGCATGTAAAATAGAAGTAACTGAGTTACCATACAATATACAATATACTATGCAATGTACTAATATACAATACTATATAGTGCAGAGCAGAAATGGGATGAGGTACAATTTAGGTACAATTTACAGTAAGGTGTGTGAGTTGTAGTGCAAATCCTTTACCAATAAATATAAAGTGTAAAGTGTGTTTAGGTTTTCTAAAGTGTGTAAAGTGGGTGCTGCAGTGAGTTGCCCGTTTAAGTATGAGTATGAGTATGCCGTGACAAATAAAACTCTTGACTTGACTTGACTCGCCGTCGGTTGTGTGATAGTAAAGGCTTAACCTTCTGTCGTGTGGCAGTGAAAGGGTTAACCGGCTGTCGTGTGGCAGTGAAAGGGTTAACCTTCTGTGTATTGTTGCAGTGAAAGGGTTAACCGTTTGGTGGTGCGGCAGTGAAAGGGTTAAAAAGGCATTTACAATCAAAGAGCATATAAAATCATAACAATAAGGATCGAAGTAGTTCCTGTAGTAACGCGAGAAGTGAAGCGTTGGTTAGTGGAATCGGGGGAAACGCTCCAAGCTGCACTAGAGTGCACAGACTGGAGCGTGTTCCGCGAGAACACAGACAATATAAATGACTACACTGAAACAGTGCTGGACTTTGTTTGTACTCTGGTAGAAGAAACAATCCCCTCTACCACAATTAGAGTTTACCCAAACCAAACGCCCTGGGTAGACAAATCCGTCTGTGAGGCTCTGAAAGCACGCACCTCAGCCTATAAAGCCGGGCTCGTGACAGGCAACATGAACGAGCACAAGGCAGCGAGATACAATGTCAGGAGGACAGTAATAGAGGCAAAACGGCGCTACAGGGATAAGGTTGAACTTCAGTTCAAACAGGCTGATTCCAGAGGTATGTGGCACTGGCAGGGCCTCAGAACGATGACAGATTATAAAGGCACCTCCCTCAAGCTGAACAGTGACATCTCCTTGGCAAATTATCTCAATACCTTCTATGCAAGGTTTTGAGGCTGTGAATAACAACACCAGCCTACAAACCACTGCAATGGAGGGGGGAGCCACTGTTGATGGAGACTCAGTGTTCAGGATAACAGAACATGAGGTGAGGAGGACCTTTAAGAAAGTGAATATCAGGAAGGCAGCAGGACCGGACTGTATCCCCGACCGCGTCCTAAAAGTCTGTGCCGACCAATTGGCCCCGGTATTCACTGACATATTTAACCTGTCCTTAGAACAGGCTGTCATCCCCACCTGTCTGAAGAAGTCCACCATTATCCCTGTACCCAAAAAATAGTAGCTCTCACCTCCATAGCCATGAAGTGCTTTGAGAAGCTTGTGAAGGGCTACTGTTCCTCCCTCCCCATCAACCTGGACCCCCTGCAATTTGCATATCGCCCCAACAGGTCCACGGAGGACGCCACAGCCCATGTGCTGCACACAGCAGCGTCACACCTGGACAAGAGGCAGGGGAACTATGTGAGAATGCTATTCATCAACTACAGCTCAGCATTCAATACCATAGTCCCCTCCAAACTCATAGCCAAGCTCAGGGACCTGGGCTTGAACTATGACTTTTGCCAGTGGGTCTTGGACTTCCTGACGGGAAGACCCCAGGTGGTGAGAGCAGGCAACTGCACCTCATCATCCGTCACCCTCAACATAGGGGCCCCCCAGGGCTGTGTTCTGAGTCCCCTCCTCTACTCGCTGTACACACATGACTGTGTGGCACAGCGGAACAACAACACAATCATCAAATTTGCTGACGACACAGTAGTGGTGGGCCTGATCTCTGCAAACGATGAGAGGGCCTACCTGGAAGAGGTAGAGGATCTGGCGCGGTAGTGTCAGGAGAACTGCCTCTCCCTGAACGTCAGCAAAAAATATATATTATTGTGGACTATAGGAGGTCGGGGTCAGGGACTACAGCCCCCTCAGCCGGTTGAGAGAGTGAACAGTTTTAAGTACCTTAGAGTCCACATATCCGAGGACTTGACATGGACCACGCACATTGACAGTGTAGTCAAGAAGGCACGACAACGCCTCTACTTCCTTAGGCGCCTAAGGAAGTTCAAAGTGAGTCAGAAGATCCTTAAGAACTTCTACTCATGCACAATAGAGAGAATCCTGATTGGCAATATCACCTCCTGGTTTGGGAATAGCACCGCACAAGACCGTAGCAGACTACAGAGAGTGGCCCGTTCAGCCAAACGCACAATTGGAGGTGCGTGTAGTAACTTCCTAGCTTAATCTATCTATCTACCTGCTCTGCGTTGTGTTAAACCTTAAAAAGCTCTTGAAGTACTATATTTACAAATGCAGATAACCAGATAATGGTTTCTGCTCGTTACCAACAGAGAAAAACGGCGCGGCGGTGAAGAAAACGAGTTCCGAGCAGATTGATAAGAATCCGTGTTTAATAAAAAGGATTTCAACAGATATTACAAAAGAATATGTGCAATGAACCTACGAGATGCATCCAATATGCCGGAGGATCGTAGAATTCAGACTAAATATTCAATATCTATAAGCATCTCTCGTCTCGGCTTCTTCAGATGGTATTTCGGAATTGCCGTCTCTCTGCTGTTGTTTCTCGCCGGTCGGGTTTTCCTTGAGTCAAAGGGAGTGTAGAGTGAGCTGTTTCCTTGTCTCGTTCGTGGGGTTTGTGTGTCTCATCTCTCCGTGGAGCCGGCCATATTCAAATCTAGACTCCGCCCCTAATTTTACGTCAAGCGGGCGTATCCGTCTGATTCGTACCGAGCTTTCTAATTGGAGAAACAATCGCTCTGGCTGTCAATAGGCTAATCCACTACAGTGACGTCAGAACTGAATTTATTAGTGGGCGTTTTTCCAACAGTTTCAAGATACCCCTACGGGGCAAAAGAGGGGGGCTGAAGGCAAAAGGGGAACTCTTTGATCTATTCTTGTAGACCAAATGTCTGGCTCCTAAGGCCGTTTGAGTATATCCTGTGTATTCAAACTCACAGACCAGATGTCTCCTGGAGGTTCTTTGATCTTAAAACTGTAAACCACGCAGCTGCTGATTTCATCACCTTCTCAGGAGATGAAACAGCCACTGTCTCTGGTTGAATTAGCTTGCTGCTTATCTCATCCCCCCACCAGGAGATGAAACAGCCAACTGGTTCTCTGGTTGATTTGTCTGCATTTTCTAATCTTGTAGTGTGCATTTATGTTGGTGTAATTTACCTGTCCTATTTTCGCCATTCTGTGATCCATGGTGTGCAGTACATTTTACACAGATTGGTTGATAAAACTACCGGTTTAATCCCCGGTTTGGGGATTAATGATCCCCAATATACTTGTTAGTATTTTCTCAATCAAACTGTTTACAATTACCTTAACCTTACTGTTTAGCCAAATCACCTAATGAACCAAATTTTTCCAGAATCCTTCTAACTCATTTTTCATATTTGTTAGTATCAATTGCTTTCAACACCCACATTAGCTCCCTTTTCCACTGACCGACTATGAATCCATTTATGTTTACACAGTTCTCTATTCACTCACACCGTTTAACAATTTCCAATCATTTGCAGGTTATACACAATGTATCAGTTATATCAATTTCACTTCCGTCTAGGTCCGTCCCTTTATGCAAAAAGATGATCGTACCAATTACCAGGTTTAGACTATACTTATGTGTTTTTTAACCAAACGTGTCTATTTTGTGCAATCCACTCTGAAAGAAAAAGACTTTACATTGCATTTACTATCTAAACATTTCTAAATAAGGAGAGAGCTTAGCTAATGAAAAATGAAAAATTAATATATACACGCCCTCTCCAAGGCCTATCAGTTACACTATCCCTTCTTTCGCCTATGTATACCGTTGAGGCTTCTGGATGACTCGTTTTGGTCGAGTATCTTGTTCCGGGTTTGTGCTAAGCACTGGTTCCTCCAGTTCTTCTGGTACCTTCTCCAAATCCACAGAGGAGAAATTATTATGTTCCAATTCATAATCTTCTCCTCTGTCTGGTTCCTGTAAAAAACCCTCATCTTCTACTCGTGGCCAATCGTGGTCCCCTCGGTCTGGCTCGCCATTATCATTCGCATCTTCCCCATCGTTTGGGGTTAGCGCCACCCCAATTTCATCTTCCGCCGCTTCCACTTCGCCTTCATGTAACGGTTGCAACGCCCCGGTTTTATCGTCAAAGTCTCGTGGTTCAGGTTCCCATTCTTGGTCCGTATCGATTGCTTTTACACAATGAGTAACGTGAAACCACATAGGCGATCCTTGGATTTGTAAAGCCCTCTCGGTGGCTCGAACGACTTTGTATGGCCCTTCTCGTCTCGCGCCAAACCACTTGCGTCTAAATACTTTAACATAAACGTAGTCGCCTGGTATGATTTGAGGTGTAGTCTGCCTATTCACCTCCTCCCCGGTTTCATGCTCCTGTCTACTGGAGACATGATCCAGAATATTTCTGTGTATCTTTGACATGTATTTTACGTACTCACGCATATCGTTGTCCAGGGTGTCCAAACTCGGACCTTTGCCTGTCGCGCGCAACCCCATGCAGCGACCTAACATCATTTCGTGCGGTGTCAGACGCAGTCCGCGAACCTCGCTTGACCGGCATGCCATCAGTGCTAGAGGAAGAGCGTTCAGCCAATTCAATCCTGTGTGTTGACAGATCTTTACCAGCTTGTTTTTTAGCGTCCCGTTCATGCGTTCCACCATCCCCTGGCTCTGCGGATGATAAACGGCCCCCAATCGCTGTTTTATGCCTAAATGTTGGAGTATTAAACGTACAGTTTTGTCGACAAACTCTTTTCCATTGTCCGAGGAGATTCTGTCCATTAGCCCAAAACGGGGACATACCTCTTGGCATAGGAACTTAGCCACCGATGCTGCATCCTTGTGCCGGGTGGCGCACGCCTCCACCCACCTTGAAAAACGACAGACAACGACAAGAATATATCTCTTCTGATTAATGGGCTTAATCATGTCAATGTAATCAATTACAAGGTCTCGCATTGGGCCATTGGGCGTGGGGATATGTCCTGGTGACACACTAATCCCCTTACGTATATTGTTTTTTAAACATATTACACATCTCTTTAGCACATGATCAATTTGACTGTTCAAATCTGGCGCCCAAAAGCCATATTCTTTGATTTTTCTCCTAACCTCTCCTTTATGCGCATGGCAAAAGTCGTGAGCCGTGTGGATCAGCAGTCCGACCAGGCCAGCAGGAGCCACCACAAATCCACTGACGTCGCGCCACAAACCTGAATCATCCTGACAAGCTCCCCTGGTTATCCAGAGGTTCCGTTCTACCTGACTAGCCTCCTCCTGGAAAGTCAAAACATCTTTGTAGGTTATCTTGTCCTCTAACTCAACTCCGTGTGTGATAACCAACACCTTACCTGCTCTGTCGGCACCTGTCACTTCCTTGGCGGCTTCGTCTGCTCTTTTGTTTCCTCAAGTTATTTTTGACTCGTCAGACTGGTGGGCAGCACACTTGATTATCGCAATCTGCTTTGGTTTCATAATTGCTTCTAACAACCGTTTAATCTGACTACAATGTTTTATGGCGCTTCCATCAGCTTTCTTAAAACCTCGCCCTTTCCACACTGTGCCAAATAAGAATGCGGTGCCGTGCGCATAGGCCGAATCTGTATGAATATTTACAGTTCTGCCCTCTGCCATGTTACATGCTTCCGTCAGTGCGACCAACTCTGCTAATTGGGCTGAACAAGGTTGTGATAATGCTTCGGCTTTTTCCACCACAAACCCTTCGCCCTGTGACCTTACCACGGAGTAGCCTGCTTTTAGTCCCTCGCCAACACGATAGCAAGAGCCGTCAGTCCATAATTCCAGATCTGGACTGCTAAATGGAAACGCCTGCAAGTCTGCTCTGAGTTTAGAGTACCTCTCGGCTTCGACTATACAGTCGTGGGGTTCTCCATCCTCAGGCGTAGGGATGTCAGCTGCCGGGTTCGTTATGGAACACCTGACCAGCGTCACGTCTTCCTGTTCCAAAAGTCTGTAGTAGTGTTTAATGCGAGGCATCGTTAGTGCATATTTACCGGACTCCAACAGACTCTTTAAGTCATGCCTCACCATGATATCCACTGGATATCCCATCATAATACTTGCGGCTTTTTCGTACATCGTATACACTCCAGCCATTTCTCGGTAGCATGGAGCCATCCCCATCTCTACTTCCGAGTAGGCAATCGAGTAGTACGCCATCGGCTGCGGTCGCGCCCCCACCCCTGTGTTCTGGGCCAACACCGCGCACGCCTGCTTCTGATCTGGAGAAGAAGAGACGTAGAGTATGAATTTCTTGGTATAGTTAGGCAAAGCCAGGGCCGGCGCCTCTAACAGTCGGGACTTGATTGTTTCGAATGCCCGTGAGCCATCTTCGGTCCATACCACTTTACTACTCAGTTTATCAACGCCCGCTTCTTTCATCATTTCTCTCAATGGTTTCACTATTTCCGTATAGTTCTCGACCCATGGAGAGCTGTACCCCATTATACCCAGAAATCCCATTAGCTGTCGTACCGTCACAGGTTTGGGCGCCGTCTTTATGGCCACCAAATGTTCTTCTGAAATAGCCCGATGGCCCTGTGAAATTGTTTGTCCTAAATAGATCACTTTAGGTTTACAATATTGCAACTTTTTCAACGACACTTTATGGCCGTTTTCCGCCAACAGCTGCAACAGTTTCACGGAATCGCGATGACATGTTGTCTGATCGTCCGCGCACAGTATCAGATCATCCATGTACTGAATGACCCTAGAGGTCATGACTTTATCCAACCCCTCTAAATCCTCCCTTAGGATTTTGTTGAATATGTGTGGCGAATGCTTTAGTCCCTGCGGGATCCTAGTATACTCATAATATTCATCCTTATAAGTAAAACCAAAAAAATGCTGGCACTCCTCGCTCAAGGGCACACTAAAATATGCACTACACAAATCTATAACCGTAAAGTATTCAGCTTTCGACGGGATAAATGTCAATAGCACATGGGGGTCGGGGACATCTGATGGATAGTCAAGTAACACCTCGTTGATAGCTCTTAGATCATGCACCAGCCGGTAAGAGGTATCAGGCTTCTCCACGGGTAGCAACGGCGTGTTGCTCCGGGGATTAGTTGTTTTCCGTAGGACTCCTGCAGCTAAAAGTCCTTTAATCTGTGGCTCGATTCCAGCCACCGCTTTCTCCTTCAATGGATACTGTTTTTTCCAGGGCAGGGTGGCCCCAGGTCTAAGCTCCACCTTCACAGGTTGAGCGGACTTGATTAGTCCAATGTCAGTGCTGTTCTTTGCCCACAGCGTCTCAGGCACCGCCTCCATCATGTCCTCTTGGAGGCTTGATGCATTAGGGAGTTCTCCCAGTGTCTCTTGGGATAATTGCACAGTTTGGGGACGACCCATCCCTGTGCCTTGAACCATGATCTTAATAAACCTTTTATCAGGGCTTATCCAGATCCGTTTGTTTTCTTTCATCTGTTCAAATTCTATCCCTTCAGCTTTTTTCATCATTTCGCCTATGTGCTGTTGATCACATGAGCTGATTACCTTCAAAGTCACATGGGGAACACTGTCCATAATGCCGTGCTCTTTATGCAGATAGTCGCTCCGTGCAATACGTAGCGCTGCTCCCTGTGGCCCCAATATGATATTGGTAGCATTCAGCTGTACTTTGTCAGGTTGCACCCTCAGCCACTCCTTAGTCTGTGACGAGTCTGCATCTCTATGATACTGCAGAGTGCAATGATAGGGGGTCTTTGGATCCCTTGCTTCAGGCATATTGGCAGTAATAAATTTCTCCCATTGCAAGGCTGGACCAAGTAGCTCTTGGTCCAGTCCCCCTAGACAATAAATCTCTGGAGGTCGACTGTCGATTCGTTGTACCATCTGATAGTACTGGTCTTCTCGTTCGGCTATCACGCAACCCTCCGCAGTACATTTAATGTCCATCCCCAGTAACCCCAGCCCATCTCGGCCAAGTAAGTTAATAGGTGTGCTTTCCGAGACCAGCACAGGGAGAGTCGCTTCCCTGCCTTGATATCTCAGAGTCACAGGATCGGTAACAGCTGTCAGCTGGTTTACTCCCTCAAATCCAATATCCCGTACGTATCGACCGGACATGGTTAGGTGCGTCGCGTCTTGGGGTTGTACTACCGTGTAGGCCGCACCGGTGTCTGCCATCATCTCGACAGATTTGTCATTCACCGTTACGCACACAATAGGCTCCTCCCTCAAAGACGACATTGACAGCTGACACCTCCCCATTGGACTCTCTGGGCCTCTTCATAGTGGTTCATCTGGCCCTCTTGCTGGATTTACCGGGCCATTGTTCTCACTAGGGTCTTGAACTCGAGGTGGGCCTTGGCCTTGCCAATTTCTTCCCCGGTCTCCCACTCTGGCTTGATAGTCCTGTCCACAGTCCCGTGCGAGATGACCAGTCTCCCCGCACGCCCACACTCCATCCGCCGCGCCGGGTATCCATTCGGATTCCTGCCTCTCGCTCCACCTCTTCCTCGTGGTTGCCACCCGAATGGTCCTCTTGGCCTTTGTTGTTGTTCCGGCGCCTGACCCCCTTGTGTTCCCGCTTGAGCCCGTCTTTGTTCCTCTGGTTCCCCTTCATAGCCTGTCCCACCTCTTGGTTGTGGGGCCTGGACTAAGGCTTGAAGGTATTCCACTACCTTCCCTGCATCGGTTGGCTGTTGATACATGATCTTACGTTGTTGATCCATATCCTTCTCCTTTGCCCTTTGCTCTTTTTTCCGATACAGTTCAACGTAATGGTCTACTTGATCAATATATAAGTTCACTGCCATACTTGACAATGACACCACCTCGGCCAATTTCTGTCTTACCTCTAGGGGGAGGCCGTTTTCAATCTTGGCTCTTAACGTGGCTTCATGCATAGGGTCAAGTCCACCAGTTGTATTCTTCCACGCGGCATAGGCTTGTCGTACGTACAGCCTGGGGTGAATTGTTGCCCCCAGAGTACCAATCTGAATTTGGTCTGCGTGCAGTCTCGTTGGATAGGCTTCTCGTAGGGCCATCCACATTACTCCCCTGTACGCTGTGAACAGGTCCGCATCATGCGCTCCAGTCCCCACATGGCCATGCAGGCGAGCCGTCTCCAGTATCCTTTCCATGCCGTCTTTTCCCATCATGTTTGTCAATATTTTCTTGACATCCCCCATTGCCATTTCTGTGCCGACCATCAACTCCTCCAGTTGGGCAATCCATGGGTTGGCCCCATTCTGGACGGGCGGCAATTTCTCAGTCACCTGTGTCATGTCCGACGCCTTCAGGGGGTGATATTCCAGGTCCTGTCCTCTTATTATTATAGGAGCCATGCGGATAGGGGCTAGCTTGTTTTTCGTCTGTGATCTGGTCAGCCTTCTCTCCCTTACAGCATTTTCTACTTTCTGGAGGGCCTCTTTCTGCTCTCCTTTTTTGTCTTGCAGGGCATTTTGCTTTCCCTCAAGGCCAGCCCGCATCCTCATGATCTCCTTATATTCCTCTCCCCCATCCTTGTTTGCAGGGTCGTGGCTCGTAAATCGCCCTGCTAGGACAGCGTGGTCCCTGTCCAAAGCCACGAGCGCCTGTTCTATCTCTGTCAGAGTCTTTTATCTGTGTCATCTGCCCCCCAAGTTCGATGTCGATAGCCTCCGGCTTCTCACCTACTGCATCTACATCCGCCCACTGTGGTATCGTGAGACCAATCTCGAAACTGTCAGGGGCTACCCCCCTGCGGGACTGGGGTTGGGGGGAAGGGAGATCTCGGTATACGGAGTGGGGCGCAGGAGCTGGGGGGCTTTGGAAGTACTCCGGCTGGCGGACAGACTCTCTCTGGTGGTCATACACTCTCTGAGGATGGCCGTAGGTCTCCTTCATCCTTGCCCACTCTTTCTGTTTTAACATTGTCTCATAGCCTTCCTTTCCCATTCTTTCAGCTTCTTGGATCACTCTAGCTCGCTCTGACGTCCTTTCCATCCCTTCCCTTGGCCGTGAGGTGGCCGCATACTCTCTGTCTGACCAAGTCTGGGCTGACCTGTCTGCTAGCCGTGAGGCGGCCGCATACTCTCTGTCTGACCAAGTCTGGGCTGACCTGTCTGGTTGCCTAGCTATCAGCTGAATAGATGTCTTTGCTTGTCCCTTCTCTTTGTTCCCCAGATCATCTGTCAACTCATAAGGGCTTGTCATCTCTAATACAGGTAGGATGGGGTATATTGTCCCCCCATTCCTACTGGCATATGGCAGGGGTGCTAAAGCTCCCTCAATTCTTTCCTGTTGGGCAATAAGATAGGAGGCTGGGGTGGGTGAGGCTAACTGAACTGCACTTTGGGCGGTGACCGGTGTTGTGTTAGGGGCCAGGGGAGTTATGGTGACCGGGACTACCTCCTCTATTGGTTTGTCTGCATCATTGCCATTTGCAATGGCCTTCTTTTCACTATCTCTCCTCTCAGCTTCCCGTACATAAGCTTCTATCATTGTTGTTTCTTGCAAATATTTCTTTGCTCTTTCCACGTCGCCCCCTTGATATTTGTATGTCCTAATTAGCATTCGTATATCAGCTATTAACTCCAAATCAAAAGAACCCTCGACAGGCCAACGTTTCGCAAGCTTCCATCTATCATTCCATCTTTTTGATACATAAATTGCTTTTTCCAAGTAATATTCGTTACCTTTTGTCGTGTCGTGTTCGTTGGCAATAATCTGTACTGGACTCTCTTCCATCCATCCAATTACGGTCGGCTTATCTGCTTTGGTTGTGGCTTTCATTTTCTTATATGCGCTTTTTCGCCCCATTTTTCTAAAGTTTCTCTTGTCTTTTTTATCTTGTAACAATGGCAACAGGCAGAAAAGTAGCTTGTGTAATCCCTATCTAAGTGTAGGTGTCTATGCTTCTTGTGACTGACTCCTACTCGGACAGTCAATAGTGGCACTGTGGGCCCTTCCTATTCTCTTCTGTCCCTTGTTCAGTTGAAATTCCTATTCTTACCTGATTTGTGGTGTTCCACGTGTCCAATCGAACTGCTGGAGATCAGAGCACACAATGACAACAGTTCTTGTTAATTTATCAACCGGACTTGTACTTTACTCTGTCTTTATAATCACATTCCTGAGAGGTTCTTTTCATTCACTGTATGAGTATCTTTTTACTTTCCTCATACACTCTTAAACACGAGACATTTGTAATTGATACATGTGTGTGATACCGCCAGTTTCTACTCCCTGTTTTTCTTCTCGTTCGATCTCTGTCAACACACTGGGTTCCTATTTTTTGTCGAATTTCCGCTCTCCTTTACTTCCGCTTGATTCTGCTCCAATTCTGATACTCCTCGGAAAACAAAAACATCTTGATTAATATAGTTACATTCATTTTTTCACATTCTTTTTCATTATTCAGTACCACACCCCCCAGGGGACACCTGTCACTCAGACACGTGTCCCCCAGAGATAATCTAAAGAATGCCACGGACGCCGCGCCACGCACGCCGTGAGGTGCCAACCCTGTTTATTGAAGAGACCCTGACAGCCCCTCCACAGCGGTCGAACACACCTCACCACAGGTACAAAGCAGTCAGCATCCCGGCAACTTATCCCGTCCTTCAGGCCAGTATCCCCAGAGTCCAGTGCCCTGCCGGACGGCCATGCATAGCCGACCAGACCCAACACCGAACTCCGGGTACACCGCCCCACATCATACAGTCAATCCAAACGTACCTACTATGGAAAAGAAAAAACACAATTGCATACACAACCTTATCTCGTCAACGGCAACGTACGGTCGTCCAGGAACGTCCCCCGTCTCACACCCACACGCACGCTCCGGCCCTCCCACTCCCCAACCCTGAATGTCCACCACCCAGATCAGAGAATAGTTGCCAGCGCGGACGCCGGGCATCTCGGCTTTATTGGAACGCCCACACCCACCCTGCCACCCTCCGCGCCATCCCCTATCATCATCATCGCATACGCAGGCGCAGTCGAGTGGTGTGGGTCCCCAGACGCAGAACCAGCCGCGCCGAGAGTCCTGAACACGTACGTCACACACACCCTGATTACATTCACACAAACAACTATAACCGCAAACATCACCACAGCACACAGCAAATCGTCCATCCTATATAGCCCATCCAACTTTGACCCCAGCCCTCCCACGAGTCCTCCCGCGTGGGCTGCATCTCCCTAGTAATATTCTTCAAATGCTCTATAACCTCTTGTATGCCACCTATATCATTTTCTGGGATAAATGTGCAGCATTCCTGACCAATCAACGCACACGTGCCTCCTGAACTCGCCAACAGGAAGTCCAAACCTGTCCTCGACTGCAGTTCCATCAGTCTTAAGGACCGTAACTCTTGAGCCTCCAGGGTCATACCCTTCGCGGTCGTAGCCGCCATATCCTCAAACACGCGAGCTAGATGGTCCAGTTCACCCATGTTTGCATACGTCCCCCACCAGGAAACGCCATCCTGAAAAAGTGGTCCGCATCCCTCCTTCTCCTTGACCTGGGAAGCGTCGGCAAAACATCTGACACTCTCATAGCCGGCACTAAATACCCCAACGCACACCTACCCCTCCACTTAATAGGTAACGCGGCGTACGCATTCTCACCACATATCCAAAACGCCCCCCCCCCCTAGGGGCTGGCGCCTCTGAATCCTTACCCCATACTCCACTCTCACCCAAGCAGCCGTCCAAATAGCCCACGTCCCTACCACCGGACCTCCCCTCTACGCACATCTCAAACCCAGCCGCCCTAAACGCCACTGGAATGGGGCTACTGTCCTTTAGCCCTCCATAACCTATAGCCTTATTCGACCCCAACTCCCGGCCCAAATACCTCAATATCTTATCATGACCCACCCCGTCGCATAGGCCGGGGAGAGGCACGTCTCTCAACACATTGGCATGACACTTCGTTAAGGGGTGCGCAATCAGAGGAAGACCCGCGTCGGCCGCTAGCGGGGCCAAGCCACACACATAGCAATCCGATTTATTAGCCGCTTTAGCCACCGTCCTCGCCATCCCCAAAAACAGATTCCCGCGATGGTCTGGCAGCGACCTTCTACCCACTACCACCACCTCTGGCTGTTCAGGTCGCTGATATGGATCATACATTATCGTACCGACCAACACACACAACCAAACCACCGCCACAGCACACCCCCGAAGCACCCGCCTACTACTGTCACTCAAACCAGGAACCATGTCGAATGTTCCGTCCTCCTCTTCTTTCCTCTGTCACCGGCACGTATCCTAATATGTCCTGCAATCCCCACAAACAACAACACAACTTTATAACCACACACACCACAGTCCACCGACACGAAGACCCCAACCTAAACACAATACCAGGACAAGAAAAAAAAGGCTGCAATGAAACCGCCGACCGGCCAAGAGAGGACCGGGCCAGAAGGAAACATGTATCTCCATACCGGTCTTCAGAAGGAAGAGGGGGGAGAGAGAGAAGGGCTCAGCGAGTGAGGCAAAGGATGGAGTGGGGGGTAGAAGGGAAATGGGAGAGAGGGGGAAAAAAAGGAGAGAGAGAGAAAAATATGCAGAAGGGGGGGGGGGGGCAAAGGGAAAGAGGGAGCAAGACAAGGAGGGGGGCAGAAAAAAGAGGGAAATCGGGGAGGAAAAAGGAGAGGGGGGAGAGGGAAGAGAAAGAGAGAAATAGTGAGAGAGAAGAAGGGGGGGGGGGGGGGGGGAGAGCGAGAGAGAGAGGGGCTGAAGGAAAAACAGGAGAGGGGGGGGGGGGCAAGGGAGAGAAAGTGCAAGGGGAGGGAAATGGGGGGAGACCAGAAAGGAAAGGCATAAAGGGGGAAAAAGGGAGAGAAAGAAGCCATGGAAAGGGGGGGGGGCACGTGGTTCCGAACAGACCTGTTCCAAACCATAAAACATATTACACAATACGCCATACTTTGCAACTGCCACAAACGCCTCCTATGGAGGGGGAGGGAGAGAGAGAGGGAGAGAGAGGAGAGAAAAGAAAGAAAGTTAGAGAAGAGATAGAAGTGAAAGAGAGGAGACAGGGTACAGGGAGCGTAGGGAGAGAGATAGAAAAAGGGAGTGAGAGGGAGGCTAGGGGGTGTGGGGAAAGAGAGAGGAGAGGGGAGAGGGAGAGAGATGGAAGGAGGGAAGGAGTAGTAGAAAGGTGAGAGAGGGGGAGAGAGAGGGAAGGAGGAAAGGAGTGTGGAAGAGTGAGAGAGGGAGAAAGAGAGAGAGAGGGGGAGAGATGGAAGGAGGGAGTGAGTAGTAGAGGGAGGCTAGGGGGTGTGGGGAAAGAGAAAGGAAAGGGAGAGGAGAGAGATGGAAGGAGGGAAGGAGTAGTAGAGAGAGGGGGGAGAGAGAGGGAAGGAGGGAAGGGAGTGTGGGAAGAGTGAGAGAGGGGAGAAAGAGAGAGAGAGGGGGAGAGATGGAAGGAGGGAGTGAGTAGTAAAAAGGGAGTGAGAGGGAGGCTAGGGGGTGTGGGGAAAGAGAGAGGAGAGGGAGAGGGGAGAGAGATGGAAAGGAGGGAAGGAGTAGTAGAAAGGTGAGAGAGGGGGAGAGAGAGGGAAGTAGGAAAGGAGTGTGGGAAGAGTGAGAGAGGGAGAAAGAGAGAGAGAGGGGGAGAGATGGAAGGAGGGAGTTGAGTAGTAGAGGGGAGGCTTAGGGGGTGTGGGGAAAGAGAAAGGAAAGGGAGAGGGAGAGAGATGGAAGGAGGGAAGGAGTAGTAGAGAGTGGGGGAGAGAGAGGGAAGGAGGGAAGGAGTGTGGGAAGAGTGAGAGAGGGAGAAGAGAGAGAGAGGGGGAGAGATGGAAGGAGGGGAGTGAGTAGTAAAAAGGGAGTGAGAGGGAGGTCGGGGGTGTGGGGAAAGAGAGAGGAGAGGGAGAGGGAGAGAGAGTGAAGGAGGGAAGGAGTAGTAGAAAGGTAAGAGAGGGGGAGAGAGAGGGAAGGAGGAAGGATGGAGAGAGAGGGGGATAGAGATAGAAGAAGGGAATAGTTAAGTGAGAGAGAGGGGGGGAGAGAGTGAGGAGTGTGAGAGAGAGGGGAGGGGAGAGAGAGAGAGAGAGAGAGGAGAGAGAGAGAGAGAGAGAGAGAGAGAGAGAGAGAGAGGAGAGAGAGAGAGAGAGGAGGAGAGAGAGAGAGAGAGAGAGAGAGAGGAAGAGGGGGAGAGAGAGAGAGAGAGAGAGAGAGAGAGAGAGAGAGAGAGAGAGAGAGAGGGGAGGGAGAGAGAGAAGCAGAGGGAGGGGGAGACAGAGAGAGAGAGAGAGAGAGAGGGGAGAAAGAGAGAGGAGAGAGAGAGTGTGAGAGAGAGAGAGAGGGGGGAGAGAGAGAGAGAGAGAGAGGGGTGAGAGGATGAGAGAGAGAGAGAGAGAGAGGGGGTGAGAGAGAGAGAGAGAGAGGGGGAGAGAGAGAGTGAGAGAGAGAGAGGGGGAGAGAGAGAGAGAGAGAGAGAGAGAGAGAGGGGAGAGAGAGAGAGAAGCAGAGGGACTTCACATACATCCAACCATACCATAAGCCACACATGACATGCTGCTCAGGACGGGAGTCCAACGCCTCCACCGCCCCCTAGCGCAGTACCCACCACATCACACCGAAAACATAAATCCCTTTCAATGGTCACCTCAGCCCCGTCTAAAATGGCGACCATTACACTCCACTTAAAACGGCCGCGTGTCCCAGGTTGACTCTGACGCCACCTAGTGCACTTTTAACCACATCACAATTACTTAAAACGGCCGCGTATCCCAGGTCGACTCTGGCGCCACCTAGTGCACTTTTAACCACATCATAATTAATTTCAGTCTCTCACTAAAACGGCCGCGTGTCCCAGGTTGACTCTGACGCCACCTAGTGCACTTTTAACCACATCATAATTACTTAAAACAACCGCGTATCCCAGGTCGACTCTGGCGCCACCTAGTGCACTTTTAACCACATCATAATTAATTTCAGTCTCTCACGTCTCACACACAATGTCCTTTCTCACAAGCGCGCATGCGCGCACTCTCATACGGCCTACTCACTCACCACTCATCCTGCATTCGTTCAAACTTTCAGCCAATACCATGTAAACATTAGCCCATACCGCAAACTCACACGACTCATCCATCATAAATGACAATTCAGTTACACTGCAATATCATCCCATTCACAACATACAGTATTGAACACCCCAAGCGAGCCACGACGAGCTATTGTTGTAACATGTAGCTTTAGCCTAGCCACGCGCTACGATACGCACAAGTTCTGACGAGAACGCGCTCTGTCCAGCACGAGCTCCGACGAGCATGCACGCGCCCTTCCACGCATAGTTGGGTGGCGCATTGGACATGGCGTGCGTACCAGATTCAATATT
This sequence comes from Notolepis coatsorum, assembly GCF_963971535.1. NCBI lineage: Eukaryota > Metazoa > Chordata > Actinopteri > Aulopiformes > Paralepididae > Notolepis > Notolepis coatsorum. The sequence continues at coordinate 282,881,184 of NC_140165.1, read as the reverse complement.
AAAAACCGTTCTCAGTCATATTGTAAGTGCCAATTTACAGATTTAATCCATACACATCACGCAACGTACAACACAACCATAAATCCTTTCACTCATACTCAAACACATGCCTAACCATAGCTGCAATATCATACACAACCTACTTATCATAGACCCCGAATGTCCGCGGCAGATCCCACATTCCGTCAACAATCACTGCGCGACTTCCTAAATGCAAGATCAGGCATATTTACCCCCGTACTATAGTCAGTGTTTAAGTTTATTATAGCGCTTTTTAATCGACTTCCCATTAAGTACTTATTTATTGTTACAGCGTACGCAGTCAACTAACGCCGGTTATGCTCAAGGTCAAAAAAGATCACCGGACCTGCTCGATACGCGCCCTAAAATCGAACACACATCTTCATTTAATTCGGCTTGATAGCTTCCCGCAGATACCATGTCCCGACTACCCATGTTCAGTCAGCAAAACCATCTTATTGAAGCCCCTCGAGCACAAACACGGCCCCCCGCTTATATTAATTACTACGTAATAATCCTGTAACCTCACAAACCAGTTCCCCGATCACGAAGGCTCTAATTCGTCTTACCAAACTGATTTACATGTTCTAAAGAGCAACAGAGCCTTTCTATTACACACGGCTCTCTTCCCCCTCCAGAATACGTATATCCCAATCATTCTAGCGCTCCTCTTCCCGAAAATACATTTTTGGGAACTCGTATTGTTCAGGAAGCGCTCCCTATCGCACGCCACAGACTACCGCGTTTCCTGGCCAGGAAAACCTTTAGTCAGTCGCCATACGACGCTATAACCATCTCCCGTAATCAGATAGTCTGTGAATCCCTTATACATCTTCATTTTTACATGAGGCTAATTCTTAGCAATCCCCCTCTTGGTTCGAATTGAACGCCCGTACACTCCATAGTCACACTCACCTGTGTATCGGCTCCGGATCCGCGATGACGACTTGTTGAGGTAAAAAAAGAAAAAAAAAAAAAAATCCTTTTCTGTTCTCGATCAAAACGGACGTATTAATTCTAGGGTCGCGACACCAATAAATGTAGTAACTTCCTAGCTTAATCTATCTATCTACCTGCTCTGCGTTGTGTTAAACCTTAAAAAGCTCTTGAAGTACTATATTTACCAATGCAGATAACCAGATAATGGTTTCTGCTCGTTACCAACAGAGAAAAACGGCGCGGCGGTGAAGAAAACGAGTTCCGAGCAGATTGATAAGAATCCGTGTTTAATAAAAAGGATTTCAACAGATATTACAAAAGAATATGTGCAATGAACCTACGAGATGCATCCAATATGCCGGAGGATCGTAGAATTCAGACTAAATATTCAATATCTATAAGCATCTCTCGTCTCGGCTTCTTCAGATGGTATTTTGGAATTGCCGTCTCTCTGCTGTTGTTTCTCGCCGGTCGGGTTTTCCTTGAGTCAAAGGGAGTGTAGAGTGAGCTGTTTCCTTGTCTCGTTCGTGGGGTTTGTGTGTCTCATCTCTCCGTGGAGCCGGCCATATTCAAATCTAGACTCCGCCCCTAATTTTACGTCAAGCGGGCGTATCCGTCTGATTCGTACCGAGCTTTCTAATTGGAGAAACAATCGCTCTGGCTGTCAATAGGCTAATCCACTACAGTGACGTCAGAACTGAATTTATTAGTGGCCGTTTTTCCAACAGTTTCAAGATACCCCTACGGGGCAAAAGAGGGGGGCTGAAGGCAAAAGGGGAACTCTTTGATCTATTCTTGTAGACCAAATGTCTGGCTCCTAAGGCCGTTTGAGTATATCCTGTGTATTCAAACTCACAGACCAGATGTCTCCTGGAGGTTCTTTGATCTTAAAACTGTAAACCACGCAGCTGCTGATTTCATCACCTTCTCAGGAGATGAAACAGCCACTGTCTCTGGTTGAATTAGCTTGCTGCTTATCTCATCCCCCCACCAGGAGATGAAACAGCCAACTGGTTCTCTGGTTGATTTGTCTGCATTTTCTAATCTTGTAGTGTGCATTTATGTTGGTGTAATTTACCTGTCCTATTTTCGCCATTCTGTGATCCATGGTGTGCAGTACATTTTACACAGATTGGTTGATAAAACTACCACATGGGCTTCCCACTCTCCAAGACATTTACAACAAGCATGGCAGGAGTAAGGCTAAGAGAATAATCAAAGACTCTAGTCACCCTAACAACTGCCTCTTTGAACTGCTGCGGTCAGGCAAGCGATACCCGAGTCTCATGGCCAGTACAGAGAGACTCAGAAGGAGCTTCTATCCCCAGGCCATCAGGATGCTCAATGACAATAACACTATGTAACAAACCATCAAATACACTCACAGCACACACATCCACACAAGTACACACTCACTTTAAATAAACAACTCACTGTAGCACCCACTTTACCCACTTTAACACACTTTATATTATATATTTATTGGTAAAGAGATTTGCACTACAACTCATACCTCATTGCACCTTACCCTAAGTTGTACCTCATCCCATTTCTGCATTGTACTGTATATTGTATTGTAACTCAGTTACACATTTTTTCTACTCTGTATTGTATATATGTATATTGAACACTTTTCTTTACACTTGTTTACGTACTTTTGACTTTCTATTTTATCTATTTTTTATCTAGCACACTCTCAGGAGCAAAACAGGAAAAAACATTTCATATAAAAGTATTCTGTATTTTTGTATGACAACTAATAAAGAAACTTGAAACTTGAATCCAGCTGTCAGCGATACCTCCGGCTTGGTCAGTTGTCCCTACTAACACAATTGGCAGTGTTTATTGTTTATTGTTTATTGTTTAAAAGGATCCCCATTAGCTGCCACCTAAGTGGCGAGCTAGTCTTCCTGGGGTCCACACAGAAAGACAACACAAAACACATAAAAGGTTATTACATTAGCGGATGGGAAGCCGGTGGGGTAAGTGTCCTGGTCGTTGTAAACTGCGACTCCTACTGGTCGGTCGGGGCACCTGTTCAGCAGGGAGGGGATTTGGGGGAAATAGCATGAACCTCCACAGAGTCCGCACACATTACGTTCCCCCAGTGAAACTCCTTGCTGTCAGAAGAAGCGGCTGGCGACTCCACATGTATCGGAGGAGACATGTGGTAGTTCTACACCCTCCTCAGGCCGACAGTGGGGCAATGCGCGCAACTACCAGGAAGGGAATTGGCTTAACGACAAAAATTGGGATGGGTGAAAAATCCAGAAAGCCAAAAAAAATAATTAACAATTAAATCATAACAATAAGACAACAAGACAAGGCAAAAAGCAAAGATAACAAATCAATGAAAACATGTACAACTTGATTGATTGACAAAGGTTGGAGATCAAGGTTTTAAACTCTGAAACAGAGAGGAGAATTTCAAGCTTTAAGGACTGGAGTTCATTCCATGACCTATGGGCATCATACAGTAGCGTTCAGAAAATATTTATAACGCACATCCTTCATTCCTTGGTGCTGAGCCAAACTGTAAAAAAAGTAGTACATAAAACAAAGTGGGGCTCGCAACTCACTTTTGATGCTCCAAGGTGTTTTAATTGTGACAAATAATAGCAGCAGATGCAACGTTTCGACCCTTCCGGTCTTTTTCAAGTACACTATACTTGACCGGAAGGGTCGAAATGTTGTATCTGCTGCTATTATTTGTCTCAATTAAAACACCTTGGAGCATCAAAAGTGAGTTGCGAGCCCCGCTTTGTTTCATCATACAGTAACAACATGCAGATTTACTCTGTTCAGAGCAAACTCTGGGGACCTTAAGGACCAGCCAGTCACTAGAACGGGTTGCATACATTCCAAAATTCCATTCCAATAATGATGAAGTATAAGGTGGTAGCTTACCAATAAGGGCCTTAAAAATGAACAAGTACCAGTGTTTGTTGCATCTCTTCATCAGAGAGAACCAACCAACCTTCACATAAAGGACACAGTGATGAGTGTTGTATCTATTCATTATGATGAATCTCAGGGCAGAGTGATAGACAGAGTCCAGAGATTTAGGGGTTGAGGCCGCAGCATGCCTATAAATTACATCACCATAGTCCAGGATTGATAAGAAAGCTACTTTGACAACTCTCTTCCTACTAATCAATGGAAAGCTGTTTATGTATAGGAAGAATAAAAACAAGATGGGCCAAAAGAAGGGACAGCTTTTATCATTGTCTTTATAGGATGCTGTGAGTGACAGTAGCATGGTCATCCTCATCTGTTGGGTTACACTGTACTGGATGTGAGATTCACAGATTGCGTCGGTTGGCTAAATCAGTGTTTGTTCAAAGGAACACGGCAACATTATGGGAAAAGTGCTTACCGTGTTCTCCGGAGTCAAACGAGAAGATAGACACCACTTTCCTCTCTGTGCATTCAGTAGAACGCTATATGGCTGCAAGCTAGCCTAGCTTAGCACAAATGAATACAGACCAGCTAGCCTAGCCAAAAACTCTGTTTTGTTTGTGATACACCTCCTTTAAAGTCCTATAGACTGTTTGCTGCGTGGCATGAAACACTAGGGTTGGAGTATATCGCAATATATCACAATATTGTTCAATATAACTCTGTGTCGTGTCTATCTACTGGTGTGAAATGCATGCAGAGCTCCCAGTTCAACGCACCGATCTCCACAGTCCCTGTGCAGGGAATTCTACGCATTCTTTATGCTACAGCCAGTATCAACATTAAAAAAATTATATAATAAAAAATTATGTTTATTTTGCTTGACAATCCCATTTTACTGCAATAAAAATGATTGAAATGAGGTGAACAGACTGACAATGTTATCTTATTAAAGATAAAACAGATGATGTATATGTAGCAGGGTGGATTATCCCTTCTTTATGGGAGTGGATGTACACGGCCACCTGGTAGCGAGAACGCAGCAGAGCTGGGTCCAGCTGAGTCCCCGACTGTAGGCCAGGAATGTTGAAGTGGAGGTCGAGCAGCAGGAGTGGATGGGGCCTAGGATTCACTAACCTAGGGATGGTGCGCTGGTCCTTCTTGCCCTCCAGGGCGATCAGCAGTAGCTCCCCACACACCCACACTTCCCCCAATACTTCCTGGGCCCTCCCACACCCGATGGCAGTAAAGATGGATGATATATTCGCTCCCCAAAGCAGTACCCTTCCTGAATGATGAGTGGAGACCTTTCACAATGAACTATAGGCAGGGGGTGGGGAAAGGGTTAAATTGTAATGAGCATTACCCAGAAAGGAAAGGGTTAGATAAAATGCACATTAACAGACATGCACACAGTGGTCCCATTAAATTGTCCTTTACTGGAAGTCTGATACAAGTTACAAATAATTACACAAAGTTTTTTCCGCCCTGGGCACCTAGTGCTCTCGCTCTATAACACAGACTAAAGTGCTTCCCACACTGGGCTAGACAGTAATAACACCTTCCCTTTAAGGGTTTATATACTGTTCCGCTTCTCCGTAGGTGGGGAGAGAGGGGAGGAAGAGGGAGAGGGATAAAGGAGTTATTGGTTCAATGGGATTTTTGTAAAAGAACACACATTATTATTACACTCAACCAGAATGACAGTGGGCCCACGTTGCAAATAAAAGTCCTATCTATAGCCGGTTTTTCCCCAAAATAATAAAAGTCGGGGCGCCCCTAAACACTGTTACCAGCGTCAGTTCAAAGCACTGCTTCTCTTCGCCCTTAACACTTTGAATGCCCATCACAACATAACTCGTGTTATCAGCCCGACCCCTCCTGAATGCCCATCACGAGAATTATCGTGAATTTTTTTCTGAATCATATTTCATCAACCGAGTCTACCGTTGGGAAACCAGCTCCACCAGGAGCTCAGATGTGAAAAAAGCGCCCCCTATCGTCTCCCAGATGGTAATGCACCCTTTTGGAATGGACTCAATGAAAATGGATGAGAAAAAAAAACTCCGGAATCCACATTTTACTTCTCACGCATGTAACCGGAGATGATCCCAGTCATTGTGGAGCCTCAGCACAGCGTGTAATTGTTAGGGTTTGAACCGACCTCAATCGCACGGCACAGACAGGAAGTTCAGAGTTAGCCAAATACTAGGGTGTATTTATTTACAGAGTCACAAAAGGGGTAAAGTAACAATTATGAAACAACAAGGGAGACTGCCATCGGCAGAGTTCTCTGCGGCTCTGCAGATCCTCCTGGTGATAGCGGTGGGCAATCGGTATTTGACGTTGTAGCGGCTCTGCAGATACTCCTAGCTTTAACTCGAGGTGGAAAACGGAGAGAGAGAGAGGTATCAATAACAGTCCAACGAAACACAGAGGCAGTGTGGTTCCCTCCTCCCTTAGCTGTGTCCAGAACCAATGAACAGTAACAATCTTCAGTGTTCTCCACAACACACAAGTTAGCTGAGTTTAGTGCAAACAGAAATGATATCTTCAGTGTCTCTTCAAAACACACACTTCAACTGAGTCCAGTGCAAGCAAAAATGATAATCTTCGGTGTTCGTCACACACACAGACAGAATAATCCAGAGGGGTTTGGTTCCAACTCACCCAAGCGCAAACGCGTAAAGCGGGTAAACGAGGCGCAGCTCCAAACGGGGAACAAGGTTCTCATCAGCGGATCTCCACAGAAAGTCCTGGAGGGAAAGAAGACGAGGCACAGCAACGGGGAAAAAGCAGGCAAAAGCAGTTGTATTCCAAAACGACCCGACATCGATTGAAGGGAAGTCCCAGTATAAAAAGCCTCTGGGGCGCTAATCAAAAACTATGACAGGTGCGCGCTGGAATTGATACTTGCTCCAAAAGCGTGTGGCGGGGAATGCACCAATCAACACAGCACCTTAAAGGAGCGGAGCGTGTGGCGGGGAATGCATCAATCAACACAGTACCTTAAAGGAGCGGAGCGTGTGGCGGGGAATGAACCAATCCTCACAGTACCCCCCCCCCTCCACGGGAGCCACCCGGCGACCCACCCGGCCCCGGCCTGCCCGGATGGGATCGAAGGAAGCCGGCGATCAGGGGCACTGGAGAGGGGGACAGAGACAGAGGCCCGGAGAGGGGGACCGGAGACGGGACAGAGGACCGGTGAGGGAGGCCGGAGACGGAGACAGAGGCCCGGAGAGGGGGCTAGAGACAGGGACACAAGGGGAACCCCGGGGCGAAGGACTGGACGGCGCCTGAAGACACTGGGCATGACAGGAGGGGCTCCACCCCCTGATGGTGCCGGAGGACCAGGCGATGTGGGGCTCATGCAGCGCGAGCCAGGGCCGACCCAGGACTACCGGGACAAGAGGGGATCTGGTAATGAAAAACTGGAGTCTCTCAACGTGGTTACCAGCCACGGTGAGGAGGACAGGACAGGTGCGCTGAGTGATGTCAGCCAGGCGGCGATGATCCAGCGCGAAGACCTCCAAGGGCCTCTCGAGGTCCTCAAGTGGAATGTTGGCCCGGGTGGCAAACTCAACGTCCAGGAAACTCCCATCAGCACCAGAGTCAATGAGTGCACCCACCGTCGCCCGCTGGTCCGCCCAGGCTAGGGTGACGTTCGTCAGACGGTTAGGTGGTGCACGGGTGGGGGAACAGGAAAAACGGCTCACCAGGATCTCCCGGGGTCCCGGCGAGCCTGGTCTTCTTGGCCGGGTAGGGCAATTGGAGACACGGTGTCCATCCCGGCCGCAGTAGAGGCAAAGGCCGGACCTGAGCCTGGACTCCCGTTCGGCCGGGCTAAGGCGGGTGCGTCCCAGCTGCATGGGTTCCTCCTCGGTCACAGCTCGGGAGGGAAAAACCCCACCAGTCATGGAGGGGGCAGGACGGTCAGCACTGTAGAGGCGGCTGCCGGGAAGGGAAGCCCCCGAGCGGAGGTCGATGGCACAATCGTAAGGCCGGTGAGGCGGAAGGGCCTGAGCCCGGGACTTACTGAAAACCTCCTCGAGGTCGTGGTACTCGGGGGGTACGTCTGGGGGTCCCAGTCGTGCTCGCTCACGCCTTCTCTCCCGGAGGCGTCCGTCGATGCGGATAGCGAGGCTGATCAGGCCCTCGAGAGAATCGGGCTCCTCTTGGGTCGCGAGCTGGTCCCTTACTGCGTCGTTGAGCCCCCTCAGGAAGGTGAGACGAAGCGCTTGATCGTTCCAACCGCTCTCCGTTGCGGCCAGTCTGAACTCCAGCGCGTAGTCTCTGACACTGCCACTGTCCTGCCGGAAGGTGCCCAACCGAGCTCCTGGGTCCTGGCCACGGGCTGGGTGGTGGAAAACCCTGCGGAGCTCTGCCACGAAGTCTGGGTAGGAAAAACAGAAATCAGCCCCCATTGCCCAGGAGGCAGTAACCCACTGTGCTGCTCGGCCCGTGAGCAGGTTAGTCATGTAGGCTACTCGGGATCCCTCTGACGAAAAACGGCTGGGTTGATGAAGGAAGACCAACTCACACTGCATGATGAATGTGGCACAATCCTCGAAGTTACCCTCGAACAGACGTGGTTCGGAGAGACAGGGCTCCCGAGGTGCGAGGTCTGCCGCGGGTGGAGAGCTGGCTGAGACTCCTGGGACAGGTGGGGTTAAAAGCAGAGTGTTTAATGCTGTACTGAGAGCCTGAAGCTGGTGCAGAACAACAGCCTGCTGATACCCCTGGGTAGTCTGCTGGGTGGTCAGAGTGTTAATGGCATCCAGAATAAGCTGGACCTCGGCCCGGAGGTCCTGTAAAGCAGCCGCAGCCGCACCCAACTGTTGGGTGTGGTCGTTGACCAACTCGATCTGGACCGCCAACGCTGCCCTGACCCTGTCTGTGTCGGCTGAGGTCGTCATGGTCGGGTCGTAATGTTAGGGTTTGAACCGACCTCAATCGCACGGCACAGACAGGAAGTTCAGAGTTAGCCAAATACTAGGGCGTATTTATTTACAGAGTCACAAAAGGGGTAAAGTAACAATTATGAAACAACAAGGGAGACTGCCATCGGCAGAGTTCTCTGCGGCTCTGCAGATCCTCCTGGTGATAGCGGTGGGGAATCGGTATTTGACGTTGTAGCGGCTCTGCAGATACTCCCAGCTTTAACTCGAGGTGGAAAACAGAGAGAGAGAGAGAGGTATCAATAACAGTCCAACGAAACACAGAGGCAGTGTGGTTCCCTCCTCCCTTAGCTGTGTCCAGAACCAATGAACAGTAACAATCTTCAGTGTTCTCCACAACACACAAGTTAGCTGAGTTTAGTGCAAACAGAAATGATATCTTCAGTGTCTCTTCAAAACACACACTTCAACTGAGTCCAGTGCAAGCAAAAATGATAATCTTCGGTGTTCGTCACACACACAGACAGAATAATCCAGAGGGGTTTGGTTCCAACTCACCCAAGCGCAAACGCGTAAAGCGGGTAAACGAGGCGCAGCTCCAAACGGGGAACAAGGTTCTCATCAGCGGATCTCCACAGAAAGTCCTGGAGGGAAAGAAGACGAGGCACAGCAACGGGGAAAAAGCAGGCAAAAGCAGTTGTATTCCAAAACGACCCGACATCGATTGAAGGGAAGTCTCAGTATAAAAAGCCTCTGGGGCGCTAATCAAAAACTATGACAGGTGCGCGCTGGAATTGATACTTGCTCCAAAAGCGTGTGGCGGGGAATGCACCAATCAACACAGCACCTTAAAGGAGCGGAGCGTGTGGCGGGGAATGCATCAATCAACACAGTACCTTAAAGGAGCGGAGCGTGTGGCGGGGAATGAACCAATCCTCACAGTCTAATGTTAGGGTTTGAACCGACCTCAATCGCACGGCACAGACAGGAAGTTCAGAGTTAGCCAAATACTAGGGCGTATTTATTTACAGAGTCACAAAGGGGTAAAGTAACAATTATGAAACAACAAGGGAGACTGCCATCGGCAGAGTTCTCTGCGGCTCTGCAGATCCTCCTGGTGATAGCAGTGGGGAATCGGTATTTGACGTTGTAGCGGCTCTGCAGATACTCCCAGCTTTAACTCGAGGTGGAAAACGGAGAGAGAGAGAGATATCAATAACAGTCCAACGAAACACAGAGGCAGTGTGGTTCCCTCCTCCCTTAGCTGTGTCCAGAACCAATGAACAGTAACAATCTTCAGTGTTCTCCACAACACACAAGTTAGCTGAGTTTAGTGCAAACAGAAATGATATCTTCAGTGTCTCTTCAAAACACACACTTCAACTGAGTCCAGTGCAAGCAAAAATGATAATCTTCGGTGTTCGTCACACACACAGACAGAATAATCCAGAGGGGTTTGGTTCCAACTCACCCAAGCGCAAATGCGTAAAACGGGTAAACGAGGCACAGCTCCAAACGGGGAACAAGGTTCTCATCAGCGGATCTCCACAGAAAGTCCTGGAGGGAAAGAAGACGAGGCACAGCAACGGGGAAAAAGCAGGCAAAAGCAGTTGTATTCCAAAATGACCCGACATCGATTGAAGGGAAGTCCCAGTATAAAAAGCCTCTGGGGCGCTAATCAAAAACTATGACAGGTGCACGCTGGAATTGATACTTGCTCCAAAAGCGTGTGGCGGGGAATGCACCAATCAACACAGCACCTTAAAGGAGCGGAGCGTGTGGCGGGGAATGAACCAATCCTCACAGTAATATGTGTTTTACAGTATACGCGTTGGATCAATAAAATTATCGATTTTTGGAATGGCGATCAGGAATTGGAATAATCCATTTGTATACCATCTGATCTGCGTCTATACTTTCCGTAGCCGCATTTCTGGTTAGGCTTAGGCACTCTTTCGAAGTAGGTTAAGGTTAGAGTTTGTCTTAGAGCGTGACGGCAAGTTCTTTCGACGGTTAAGCTTAGGCACTCTTTCGAAGTTGGTTAAGGTTAGAGTTTGTCTTAGAGCATGGCGATAGAACGCCAGGTAGTTTGCAGGCTGTTCGACGCGGAAATGGGCAAAGACACAGCTCGTCACGCGATTGGGCAAACATGTCAGTGGCCAATCAGAGAGCGTCAGTCAGTGTCCAATCAGAGAGCGTCCTGCAGAAATGCGTGAAGTGGATTTCCCAAGCTATTCCGGTTCTGCTCTGATCAGAACCGGGTTGCGTTAGTACTCTGCGTTGTGATTCAATACTTTAAAGCTCTGGGAATCACTTCTCTTCAAACTGAGCAGTGCAGGCAGAAGGAATTAGGAGGAAAAAGGTTATATAGCAGCTGTTTAATCAAAGTTTAAGAGTGTATACAAATTACAATAAGAAAATGCTATAGTTGTGATCACAAACACTATGCCGTGAGTGATACAACCAGACTAATATTACAGTATAAAGAATGATAGTTGATAAGTTGTTGATGGTCTTTGTTGTCTGGCTGACAAAACAAAGCAGTCTGTTTTCCCTCCAAAAGCGATGTCCTTTGTTCTCCTGCTGACCTGCCCGCCTTGAGTGTGGATGGTGGAGAGGTCTTGTCCTGTGTTTGGGTTGTTTCCAGAGTCCTTCTCCCCCCATCACACCCCATTCTTATAGCCAGACCTGCATAATCTTGTGATGTCATCATAATGACATCACCAAATTCTTTACTCCAATCCCAGGCCTGCTAAGCTGGTATTTGAAAAATAGGGGTTTGGCTTAATAGCCCAACCCCCTTCACATAACTGCAAACGGAGGACTAACAATCTACCTTAAACATTGCATTCTTTTCATTTCCTAATATCTATATTTGAATTACAATTGCCCACATAAACACAGATATATTTCTTTATCACTAAGTCTACTGACTTTCAGAAAATATCTAACAAATCTAATCATTTTGTTAGCTTAATAGAATACATTTCAATACATAGAACAATCAATTAATCATATTGAACATAAATGAAAACAGAACAGGCACATTAACTAATTACCTACTTTAAGTATGATTTTAACTTACTTCAATGACTTCAGAATTCTAGAACAATATACCAGGAAATAGTTAGCTTGTTTGGAGATCTTCTCTGTGTGTGTGTGTGTGTGTGTGTGTGTGTGTGTGTGTGTGTGTGAATGTGTGTGTGTGTGTGTGAATGTGTGTGTGTGTGTGTGACTATGTGTGTGTGTGTGACTATGTGTGTGTGTGTGTGTGAATGTGTGTGTGTGTGAGTCTATGTGTGTGTGTGTCACAGGAAACTCCAGCGAGATAACATGTTTACGTGACCTTTTGGTCTTTTGTCCCGATCTTACAGAGCCCATTGTCCTAAACTCTTCCCAGGCCATGGCAGATGGCCCTTGGGTTCCTGTCATTTGACCACTCACTCCATATGTAAATCGACCTGTGTGCCTACAATGGCAATCAGTCTATGTAAACACACACACAATCTATGAATTATTGTTTTGAGGGCCAAGTATTTCTACACATTAGTTAATCATGTTAATCTATGTTTGGGAATTTACCACAGTTCCCCACTTGGATAGTTTACCTATCCTTAATATGTCAAACATAGATATCAATCTCTACACACTACTATCTAGAAAACACTTAAGACATTTTATTAGGATAAAATATATATCTGATTTGCCACACTCAGATCCTAAAATTCAAATTAGCCATTTCAGTTTGTGATCGTGTGCACAGTCTTTAACAACTTGTTCTCGTACCAAGATCAATTTCCATTGGTCTCAACTGTGAGTTGTCAAATTCTGACTTGGAGCATTGAGGGGGGGGGGTCTATGTTTTCTAGATTTGACCCGGCCTCCTCTTTGTTGCTCAGAGCTGATGCAGTATCACGACTGCTGGGTGCAACTCCCCTCTGGGAGGTGGAATTTAGAAAGCAAATTGCCTTTCTATTACACCCCATCTTCTGTCAAGAACATCTTGACTCGTGTTGACCTCTATTTGGGGGTAGAGCCCCCTGCTGTATTGCTGGTTCAGTTGAACCCGGAGCTCTTTCCTCGGGTGTCGCTGTCACGGCTGTGAGGAGGTCATCGCTGGCTGCCCAACCCCCGTTGACCCTCGGATCAGTGGAAGAGGTTTGTTTCTCCTCCCCTCCGCCTGGTCGTCGATAGGGGCGATAGCAGCTCCCCCCCTTCGCTTGTTGACCCCCTGGTCAATAGTTGAGGCCTTGCTTCTGTTGACAGCCGGAGTTGTTGCTGAGGTCTAGCCGCCTGTCTCCTCGTTGGTTGCCTGTCGTTTCCCTCTGAAGCCTCAAGACTCGGTCACTGCGTTGGCCAAGACTCTCCCGGCCCGAGAGGTAGGCGTCTCCTGGTTCTCCGCAGTGTTGTGGTTCCCCATGGAACCGCTGGGTAGACACTAGCCAGTGTCCTGGATCAACAGTACCGATGGAGTCCTCGGTCTTCCCAATCTCCCATCCGTATCCTGCAGTGAATATATATCGCTTCGGGGGACAGTGCAGGTCACTTCTACCACAACAATTGATTGAGAATCCATAATTTCCATAATTTTCCTCCCTCAGACTCTCTTTACTGGTCTGAGCTTTGACAACTTTCTTTTCCAAATCATTTATCTATAGGTTTCATGGTTTTTAGATCATTAATTTTCAAAATTCTGAAAAATTCACATGGCTCTCATTATATTATGCTGTCAAAACAGTATACTCCTCCACCTCTCGATGTGGAATACACATTCAAACATCGTTACCGTCGTCCTCTGCTTTTGGACAGCTGCACCCCGGACCGGACGGTCAGCACTGACACATCCACTCTCCCAGTAACCTGTGTGTATGGCAACAAATCACAGTCCGCCTTAAACACACATCTTCCACACCACAAGCCAATTATCAATTGCACATGTTCACACCCTACACAAGACTAATTTGGCCAATAGCGACCAAACCTATTGAGCTTCATTAATGTACAGAGAATCATGCTTCCCAACACTTTCACCAACCACGACACACCCCCAGCCCCTAAAACTGGGTATTCAATGGGCGGAGAACAAAAATCCATAACTAGCTCATGTTTCTTCACTTTGTTCCCAGTCCATTTTACAGACATATACTACCCCGTCCTGATGTGTCGAGATCACTCCCAGCTTGCCAGGTACCCTAAGAAAAAACACACAGAAAGAAAGAAAACAGAAAACAAAACACAAAGAAAACGCTGCCAAACCAATAAATGAAAAAATAAACCAAACTTGTGAGCTTTTTCTTTTTTCTTCTGAGCTCATTTTTAACTAAGAAACAAAAAGGGAAATCAAATGAATAAACAAAATGTACGCTCCCGGCCTAAGTCAGGAATTGCTCGTAACACACCAGAAAAGAGAAGTAAAAATAAAAGTAAATAAACACCTATCCTATTGCTCATAACTGTTAATACGCTTCTATCAATACTATAAAATACTAGAAACAACTATGAGTCTTTTCAATTTCTTAATCATGCAGTCCACCCTTTGATCAATCTGAATGTTGACCAAGCATGGATAATTTACTGATCACTAGCTGCCGCAGTGTCACATCATCACACTGTCTAATATTGATTAACTGTTTAACATAATTTGATCCTCTTGTTAGTCTGATTAGTTCATGCATTTGTCAAGTCCCCCATACATCCGTTTTTAGTAACTTTCATTCATAATCTAATCACCTAACACCTCCATCTTTTTTTTTTTTTTTTTTTTTTATTCTAATCTAATTAGGAGCATATTTTACCATTCAATATATCCCACCTCTACCCTAGTCAGTTGCATATATTTTTATTCTGCCGGTGGCCTCTGCAGACATGACCTTTGAAAATGACCTTTCACTCCACAGAACCAACAACACTGGCGGTCTCCCCCGGGTTGTGGGACCCGGTGGGTCAGCCACCTGTGACCGGATGACCCTGGGGTCATCGGGCCCAGAACATGTCCTGGTGGTATGCCATCATCGCCATGGTTCCCTGGAGCCTGTTCGGAGGAGAAAGCCACGTACCTATTTGGTCCAGTCACAGTTCCTTGAGAGGGGCCCGTGGTTGGGAGGGGCCCGCCACCTGTTTCTGTACAAACATGCCCTGTTGTGGATAGATGGTCCCGCTCTGCACAGTCCCGAGAAATGTGTCCGAGGGTCCCACACGTCCAACAATGCACCTGCCGCACACGGTAGCCATTCGGATTCCTGCCTCTGCCTCCACCTTTTCCTCGTGGTTGCCACCTCATGGGTGGTCTTATTGGGGTTTGTTGTTGTTCCGGCACGGGACCCCCTTGTGGCCCCAACTGGGCCCGTCTCTGGCCATCTGGTTCTCCAGAGGGAGAGGGAGAGAGGCGATTGGAACCTGTCTCCCCTCCGGGCTGTGTGGACTGGATTAGGCCTTGGAGATAGTCCACTACCCGTCTAGCCTCGGCTAGCTGTTGTTCGAGAGGGAGGCACGTCTTTAACTGGCAGTCATCTGCAACGGACACTTCAGCGTGGATTGACTCGGGTAATACAGCTGTCTCTGGGTCGCTTGCTGCAACGACTCCCTGTGGCGGAGTAAAAGACATTATTTCCAGTCCCTCCGTCTCACTGGACACTAGAGGGGAGTCGATCACATTCCAGCCAATCAAGTTAACGTCCAATTCGGTCAATGTAATGTCTGCAGAGGTTATCGGCATTATCTTGATTTGGGTACGCATTCTATACCGGCCTCCTTTAACTACAAGGTTCTATAATGGCCTGAATATCTTTGGCCATCTTTTCGTCACTTTTATTGTGACATCTCCAGTCGTTGAAATAGACAGATTGTCTACCCTTTCTATGGTCAGTGCATCTAACCCTCCGGTTGCTCCTATCTGTGTATTTTCCATTCTCACCTTTCTTCAAACACTCGTCACCGTTTGGAAAGCAAGTTTCTCTGTATCCAAACTATTTTTACCAAACTTGAGTTAATTTCACTCACACTTCTATATTGGTGTAAACAGGAATTGATAATCTCGCTCTTGTGATACTATACCCCCTGACTGTCAACGGCCTCTTTGATTTCCCTGTTGGGGTTCGGAATTGTCAGCGCTGGCCATCCGTCCTGGAGCAGCTGTGAAGAGAGAAGCAAAAAATACACTTAATTATCAGTGACATTTCCCATTCACAATCCATCATTTGTCTTTAAGCATGGAATGTCGGGCATCTCCTATACTAAGATCACATGAGAGCATTTGTGCAATTTTCGTTTTTGATTTATCAATGACACAGCCTTAATCTTTTTCCAGTTGTCTCCATTGGAAACCCAGACTCTCAATCCTGTTGTCAAGATCCTCCTTAATACCACTCCGGGGAACTTATTTCGCATCAGCCGTTTCCTTCTGTTGGTCAACCAGAAATTTGTTATTTACAGCCTATCATTTCTAAACATCTGTATCGGACATGGTAATTTAGGTGAATAATCTCACTTTACTCTAATCGTTATTTGCAAATGACTATGTGTATGTGTAACTATATTTATTTCTGTCCGTGAAAGCCTAGTATGTATTTCGCTCATATTACATTATACATATCAGTAACACACATATCTTCCATCCATAACCTCTCACACAGTTACTATATTTCCCCCGTAACACCTAACCCCTTAGGTGTTAAAATAACACGCTTCTCACGGGAACAGAAATCAATTTTCAGTGCCTTATGTCACCGAAGTCCCCGTGCATTTAGAACAGTGTCACACAACCCGTTCATAACCACAGGCGGCGACACCATCCCCACATTGAAAATCCTGCCGACCAATGACATTCCACTGGCCAACTCGTCCTGTGGCCCACGGCATCACCCCCAGTTTCGAACCTGGAACGCGAAACCCCGGGCCCCCTACTCAAGGATAATCAAAAATCATTCCACTCACAACCACTGCCACACACATACAGCACCTCTGACCCACTCAACCCAAATACCCACACATAATACAATTCGACGCGCGTAGTGTGGCAGCGAGCCTTTGACGAGTGCACGCATAGCGCACCCCCGTTAATGCGCGGTGGCAGACAGCGAGCCCACCCCCGCCACGACGTCTAGCAGTCCCCGTACCCCTGGTAAAATGAAAACTGTGCGCAGTGCGGCAGCGAGCACCGACGAGTCGCACACAGCGCACAAAGCGTGGAGGCAGACAGTGAGCCACGACGAACTGTCTACCCACACCCCCATCGCAGGCGCAGCCGAGTAGAGTAATTATGCTCCGACTTACGGCCCACCAACATGAACTGACACGGAGCCCCTGCCTTACCAGCCGGAGCTTGTCCAAATGTAAGGAAAGAAGTACGAGCGCCTTGTCGAACAAAGCGTAGCGCCAACGCCAGCCAATACCACTGCCAGCACTAGAAATTCCCTAAAAACAACAATAAAACCGAATATGGAACAACAACATACGCATAATAAGTCCCAAATTCAACCTACCGCCTTTGAACCCCTACAGTAAACAGCAATAAACAATATACCTAGCACTACACCGCGTTTGAAACCCATAAAAAAACCTCTATATACAGGCCCTAAACTAGGAGAGAAAGAGAAGCGTTTCGGGGGGGGCGAGGGGGGGAAATATATGGAAGAGAGGCGGTGTGGGAATGAGGGGAGTGAGTGAGAGGGGGGGGGGGTAAGAGAGAGAGAGAGAGAGGGAGGGAGAGGGAAAGAGGGGGGGAGGTGAGAGGGAGAGGGAGAGAGAGGGGGAAGGTGAGATGGAAAGAGGCGAAAGGGAGAGGGAGGGAGGAGGGAGGGAGGGGGGGGGGTAAGAGAGAGAGAGAGAGAGGGAGGGAGGTGAAAGGGAGAGGGAGGAAGGAGGGTGAGAGAAGGAAAGAAAGAGAGGGGGGGGTGAAAGAGAAAGAGAGAGAGGGAGAGGAGGGGAAGAGGGGGGGAAATATATGGAAGAGAGGCGGTGTGGGAATGAGGGGAGTGAGTGAGAGGGGGGGGGGGGTAAGAGAGAGAGAGAGAGAGGGAGGGAGAGGGAAAGAGGGGGGGAGGTGAGAGGGAGAGGGAGAGAGGGGGGAGGTGAAAGGAGAGGGAGGGAGGAGGGAGAGAGAAGGAAAGAAAGAGAGGGGGGGGGCGAAAGAGAAAGAGAGAGAGAGGAGGCGAGAGGGAGAGGGAGAGAGGCGGAAAGGGAGAGGGAGGGAGGAGAGGCGAGAGGGAAAGAAAGAGAGGGGGGGTGAAAGAGAGAGAAAGAGAGGGAGGGGAGGTGAGAGGGAGAGAGAGAGAAAGAAAGAGAAAGAGAGAGAGAGAGAAAGAGAGAGAGAGAGAGGGAGGGGGAGAGAGAGAGGGGGAGAAAGAGAAGAGAGGGGGAGAGAGAGTGTACAATGAAAACGTTCTGTGAGCAGAATCCAAACATATTTATCCTGTCCTCTTCTGCCCCTACTGTATTCCTAAATAAACTCCACCTTCCCCTTAACAATGGACGCTCGCCGCCCCTACCAAGATGGACGCTCGGCGCCCCTACCAAAATGGACGCTCGGTGCCCCTACCAAGATGGACGCTCGGTGCCCCTACCAAGATGGACGCTCGGCGCCCCTACCAAGATGGCCGTCCCATCGCGAGACATCCCGAGAGCCTCGTCATGCCATGACGTCAGCACAGTTAGCTTAGCATATTAGCTTCGTTAGCTTCAACCCAGCGCGCGTAGGCCGTCAGACCGCGCACCCTTATGACGTCACAACCGGCGACTGCTTTAGCCGTTAGCGCGGCTAGGTAGCATTAGCTTAGCTTCTCCCATGATCCCATAAAAACGTTCCCCAACGACCCATTCCGCCGCGCGGGCCGTCTCCTCGCAATGTTAATATAACACCACATACCCCACAACAGAATCCTATTTCCCTCAAAACGCCAGTGTAGTGATCTAAATAGAAATATAAAAACATAACAGCAAAACACTAGTTTGACCCCTCCGTCGTCATTACCGGCGAGCTTAGAACGACTTCCGGGTCGGGTCTAGATAATCCCAATCACCTTAAACATTACACATCTATTTTATCCGCCACGAATATGAAAACTTTTAAGTGCCTTACACATCCCCGTAATCTCAAGACACTATCGATCGACCTTATACATTTGAACCTATGTTTATTTGTCCGCCGTATCTTCCGGCGCCTCAGAGGCTAATACAACAGCTAACTGCTGCTGCGTTCCCCGGGCCTCGGAAAACCGGCGTTATCCTTACATTTCCCCACGGCCAATCGGTGACTTAAATTACATAATAACACAACTATACTCTCACACGTCCCACCAATCACTCCTAACCATAAACATTCGCCAACTATACATTCATACACGCTTCCTAACACAAATAAAATTTACAAAATCAGCATTCACGCACATTACCGTCTCCCGAACGCCGCACAGCAGCGCGTAAGTACTATTTTTTGTTACAGCCTAACGCCGTCTAAATACAACACGCCCGCCGTGCCCAAGGCTAAACCAGACCTACTTGTGCTCAATCTCTACTTTAGAAAATACGACGCACGGCGTGCTTAAGCCTCTACTTTAAGACATACAACGCACACTTGTTTACCTTGGTTTAACTCTGAGCACGAATCTAGACATGTTCCTGTTCCGACTGACAGCGGCGCTCCGTTTGTTGTGCTAAAATTCTACTTTAAAATGTACCACGCACGGTGTGCTCAATCTCTACTTTAGAAAATACGACGCACGGTGTTTACAGAGCCGCCCTCCCCAGCCAGAACAATCAATTCAATTTACCCTTACATCATGCTTACATGAGGTTAAATTCTTAGCAACCCCCTCCGTGGTTCGAATAGAGCACCCAAACATCATCACACTCACCTCTTAGTAACTTTCCCAGTTACTTGAAGACGATCGATCGATCAGTTGTTCTCCTCGTCGACCGGCGTGTAGAGAGAAAAAAAAATTTCTTTTGTTGTGGTGATAACACGAGCGCTCTGATTCACTGAAGTACGGCACCAAAATGAAGTGGATTTCCCAAGCTATTTCGGTTCTGCTCTGATCAGAACCGAGTTGCGTTAGTACTCTGCGTTGTGATTCAATACTTTAAAGCTCTGGGAATCACTTCTCTTCAAACTGAGCAGTGCAGGCAGAAGGAATTAGGAGGAAAAAGGTTATATAGCAGCTGTTTAATCAAAGTTTAAGAGTGTATACAAATTACAATAAGAAAATGCTATAGTTGTGATCACAAACACTATGCCGTGAGTGATACAACCAGACTAATATTACAGTATAAAGAATGATAGTTGATAAGTTGTTGATGGTCTTTGTTGTCTGGCTGACAAAACAAAGCAGTCTGTTTTCCCTCCAAAAGCGATGTCCTTTGTTCTCCTGCTGACCTGCCCACCTTGAGTGTGGATGGTGGAGAGGTCTTGTCCTGTGTTTGGGTTGTTTCCAGAGTCCTTCTCCCCCCATCACACCCCATTCTTATAGCCAGACCTGCATAATCTTGTGATGTCATCATAATGACATCACCAAATTCTTTACTCCAATCCCAGGCCTGCTAAGCTGGTATTTGAAAAATAGGGGTTTGGCTTAATAGCCCAACCCCCTTCACATAACTGCAAACGGAGGACTAACAATCTACCTTAAACATTGCATTATTTTCATTTCCTAATATCTATATTTGAATTACAATTGCCCACATAAACACAGATATATTTCTTTATCACTAAGTCTACTGACTTTCAGAAAATATCTAACAAATCTAATCATTTTGTTAGCTTAATAGAATACATTTCAATACATAGAACAATCAATTAATCATATTGAACATAAATGAAAACAGAACAGGCACATTAACTAATTACCTACTTTAAGTATGATTTTAACTTACTTCAATGACTTCAGAATTCTAGAACAATATACCAGGAAATAGTTAGCTTGTTTGGAGATCTTCTCTGTGTGTGTGTGTGTGTGTGTGTGTGTGTGTGTGTGTGTGTGTGTGTGTGTGAATGTGTGTGTGTGTGTGTGAATGTGTGTGTGTGTGTGTGACTATGTGTGTGTGTGTGACTATGTGTGTGTGTGTGTGTGAATGTGTGTGTGTGTGAGTCTATGTGTGTGTGTGTCACAGGAAACTCCAGCGAGATAACATGTTTACGTGACCTTTTGGTCTTTTGTCCCGATCTTACAGAGCCCATTGTCCTAAACTCTTCCCAGGCCATGGCAGATGGCCCTTGGGTTCCTGTCATTTGACCACTCACTCCATATGTAAATCAACCTGTGTGCCTACAATGGCAATCAGTCTATGTAAACACACACACAATCTATGAATTATTGTTTTGAGGGCCAAGTATTTCTACACATTAGTTAATCATGTTAATCTATGTTTGGGAATTTACCACATGCGGCTACGGAAAGTATAGACGCATCTGATCTCAGGTAAGGAATCTATTTTACCAGTCTTAGGATAATCAGACCTGTTTTCACGGAGATATAAGCTTTTCCCCTATATGTGATCTGTTTGACTGTGTGAGCGATCAGGAACTAAGAGAATCGATTTTCAGCTTGCGGCACCAGCGTGCATACGTACACATATACTATCGATAATCTAGCGTTTATTTGAAAACTATTCATAAATAGGCCGAAAAATGACAACGTTCTAGAATATTACAGTACAGGGCGTTTATCACGGATTCTTTTTTTTCCCTTGAAAACGAGGGCTTTTAAAAATGCTATCAAACGGAAATGAACCGATAAAAAAACAATCCGCTTCGACAATGTTGACTGGAAAATGAGTCATTGATAAGCGACGGGCAGATTAGACACATAGCCATAATTCAAAACATAGATTAGGCGATATTAATGCTAACATTGAAGTGGATGGTGGGCATTCAAGCACTAAATGTGCGCCCCCTGCTGGGCACTGAAAGTGTTAAGGAGCCCGCGCCGCACAGAGAGAATGTCTACCGATAAAGTTTCAGCACTCGGAGCGCTCGCTGTACTTATCCAAATGGCGGGCCCGCTCCCACCACCAACTGTCCGTGTGGTGAGATGGCCGTTGGGAGCTCCCGTGATAGCAGGCAGCGGGGCTGGGTAGACGTTGGGCAGGTGACTGCTGGGGTAACGGCTCGGAGGGGCTGGAGGAGCATGCAGTGTAGTGACGTCCGCTGCTGGGCTGGGGCGACACGAGGGCTAAACTGTGGTGCTAGCCTAACTGAAGCTAAGCTGTGGGTCGTGGTGAACCCCCTGTCATGATGCATATACTTCAGCTAAAACGCAATGTGGGCAATATCTACCACACTCTTCGGCAGTAGCTCGTCTGCTTCTTCGTTCACAATGTCTCTTCCGCATTAACTACAAGCTAAGCTATCGCATACTCATTACTAACCCGCTTCATAACTGGGTTTATATCTCGCATGCTTGATGTCCGGAGCTCCAGCTCCGTGCGTCCTCTTCCCTCTCTGGAAAACGATGAAGAGGAAGTTCCTCCGTCTGCGCCGCGCCCTGAGCCCATCCTTCTTCACCTGTGTCTCCTTGCCCAACGTCGCCACCAGCTCCCCCTGGCGGCACCTGTATCCTGTCCCACTATGAAGTGTCAATGTTAGGATAGGGAGGATCAAGAGAGGTCAGCAAGTTAAGTGTCAATGTTAGGATAGGGAGAATCAAGAGCGGTCAGCCGGTTACACAACGTCCTCGCGAACACAGGGAATGCAAGGAATTAGCGTTAAACACATTGAATTATTGTCAGACATATTCAGGTGTCTACATATATATATTTCTTTTTATTGCAGATATTAACAATGTTTTTAATAAATCGCTATATATATGATTACAACACTAGTATGGTTATACAATCGTATTGTGATTTCCACCCCTATGAAATACAGGCCAGCATCACTGTTGCCCTGTACTTGCTTTACACAGTCCTGTGCTTTGAAGCTGCTTTTATTTTTATATATATATTTTTTAAAGGTGACAGCGATTCACTGTTTGATCTCTCGGATTCAGCGGAATAACGTGAGACTCTCAGATTCTCTATGATCATTGGTCCACAGGAGAATAGTCGCACGCGTTTGTTTACATCTGCTGAGAGATAAAAATAAAAATAAAAATAAAGCTGCCCCTCCCATCCCTGTTCCCCTGCTGGCATTCGTCTCTCTCTCCTGCTGTGAAGACATCAGCCAACGGCATGGCAGCCAGCCACTCTGGTGATGAGGGGGGGGGGGGGGGGGGGCAGAAACCATAATTCTCACGTCAGAGAGTGCGAGAGAGAGAGAGAGAGAGAATGAGAGAATGAGTCATTTTTAGCTCACAGAATATGAATATGAACATGAAAAAGAACATGATGCCTCAGCTCTGTGTCGTGTCTATACTGTTGTGAAATGCATGCAAAGCTCCCGGTTCAACGCACCGATCTCCACCGTCCCTGTGCAGGGAATTCTACGACAGCCACAGACAGACACCAGTGGGGGAAACCACCACAACACTAACCGCTGAGGGGAAATATCTGTGAATCGAATGACAGAAACAGACACAGCGGCATATTGCAAGCAATTACCTGTTGGTGAAGTATCAATATATTAGCAAATGTTCAATGTCTGTTTCTGGGCTTGGCAGTGTGGGGATCAAACCAGCAACCCTCTTTTCACCTATACAAGGTAGCTTCACTAATCAATCTGCCCTCAAACCATACACTCTAAAACAGTGATTCTCAACCTTCTTTGTGTCATGAAGTGTATTACCGTGATAATTCTAACTGGTATAGTGGTCTTTCTTCTTCTGCGTTGTAATACCTATTTCATTCACCCAATAGTCGTTGAATGAACTTGACACGGACTAGGCGCGAAAGTTTCCAAACAGGAGATCTGTGTTTATTCAATAAAGTCAGATCTTATGATAAAGTTCTGGTTTCCAGCCTCGTTTCCCCTAAGGACAAGATTCGAGCTGGATCCCATAAGCAAGCACAGATATTCGAATTAGGTCTATTCTATGATTCGGCTGAATCAGGAAAGTCTTCTTCAATCTATCTGCGTCGTCTCTTTGTTGATGATAATGGTCGTCTTGGCAACACGGGTCGTCTTGTGCAATCGTCTGCTGGATTGATCTTCTCTGTTCTCGATCTGGGTGTGTTCTGAGTTCTCTTTGAGAGTTCTCTTTTAAGAAGCCTCGGTCTGGCCCCTGCGCGCGTCGTCATGTGACGATCGCTAGGAGGCTGGACCTTTTGTCCTGATTGGCTGTTCTAGACGTCGGCCATTTTGAATCGGGCCGGACGCCATTTTGTAGTTACATAACACCCTAGAAGGCGAGATTTTGGGTCTCAAGGGGCAGGCCTTCTATTTTGGAGCTAGAATTTACAGTTCTTGAGTTTAGCGTCTAAACGTACTTTGTCTTGGATTATAATGTTGTAAAACCTAAAGATTACTTTTTAACTTTATTAACTAAGTAGTTTAGTGCTTTTCCAGAATTTCCTAGTGTTTTAGATATATAATTAAACCTATTTTTGGTTTTAAGGGGAGACACTACAGGTGAATAGGGTAAAATAATTAACTAATAGATATCACAATGAAACTTCCCCAGTTGATTACTTATATTAAGACAAGACTGTTTTGTATTACAAGTTTTCTGAAATTGTATGATTAAATATGCAAATGAGGCATTATCTACTTAAATATGCACTAATTTGCATATAATTCCAGGACAGAAATCTGAACATTGGATAAAGCCATTTTCAAAATTATAGTAAAGGTTATTACAGAGGGGGTTTTGGATATCTCTTTTTATCACTCCATAAATCAGAAAATACTCCATTCAGTCCATTTTTATGGTAAAATTCCATATTTCGCCATGTTTTTAGGAATTAAATGTGATATAAATCAGGGTATGAATGCGATATCAACAAACCCTTCTGTAAATACCTTCAGAACATAGATATGAATAGAACTGGAAGGTTTGGTGTATGTGAGTGCTACTGCAGTGGAGATTTCTGGCTCAGAGTATGAGGAAAAACTCTTAAAACTCATTTTTGGGAAAACGCCTTCAAAGTTCTGTATTGTAAAATGCCATACTTTTTCTTTTTAAACAGATATTTGCAAACACAAAACCTAATCAAACCATTAGTAATAGACAACCTAAACACATGCCTGATAACTGAATAATAATAATGATGTTATTGAACTGAACAGAACTACACACAGGCTACAAACAGTGTAGTACAGTGTAGTACCCCCTAATAGGCAAAAAATATTTGAATAGATATCACTATGAAACTTTCCCAGTTTGTTATGTACATATAAACTAAGAAAAAATATATAGCAAGTTGTCTGAAATGTATGTTTATATATGCAAATGAGGCACTTCCCCATTAAATATGTGGACATTTATGGATGCAATAAGGCAAAATGAAGTAAAATAAACAACTAAATGTGTGTTGTTGACGTTTTATTGTCACTAGTTTCATAGAAGACATGTTTAGGAAGCAAAATATAACAAAATCTCAAAATCAACAAAAAAAGTATATTTGCCTATTCACCTGCAGTGTCTCGCCTTTTAACTTTATTAACCAAGTAGTTTAGTGCTTTTCCAGAATTTCCTAGTGTTTTAGATATATAATTAAACCTATTTTTGGTTTTAAGACTAACTATTGTATTTTTATATATTCTATTTTAGTGTCTTTAAAGCTATTTTATTCTTCTAAGTATTTCAAACATGTTTGCCAAGTTCTAATTCTACCTTAAACTATATTTATTGCTTAAGTCAACTTAACAATGATTAAAACCCATCCTACTTAGTCTTAAATTTATCAATAATTTTTTTTATAACTATTGATGCTATTTTCCATACTGGATTACTATTGTTTTTGGTTGTCTTTAACCAACTTTTAAGCCAAATGGTTTTCCTCTGTGTTCTATGCAAACAGGGCTTCCAAAGTCCTGCATCCTGTCTTCTCAAGTCACAAGATGTCTGTTATTTGAAGTAACACAGCAAATGGTTTCTCAGAGTGTGGTATCTACAGTTGAGGTAATTTATCATTCTAAACCTAGGCGTCTGTGACAGCCCTATTGTTCCGTTTCTATCTTAGTAAACAGTATTCAAGTGTTAAATTATCTAGCCTCAGGGCCCAGAGAATTTCTATAGTATTTAAATGTTAAAAGCAGTACTCTTATAGCCTCGCGTCCTACAGTATGTAACCCTGGGGGTTTTAGCAGAGGTCGAGAGACAGATAATATTCGCTCCACATTCCATGACTTTTTGTCCAGTACCTTATCTTGTCAATACTACTTTTAGTTTTATATCCTTTTAGCTTTATCCATTATAGTGATTGATTATGTTATAAAAGAAATGTATTTAAAGATTAGCGGGATACAATTAGTTGAATTGTTTAACCTCTGTGTTTACTGTTCTCTATACCTTACTTACACATAGACTCTCCTCCCAGTAGCTGTAGACCTTGGGACATAAATCATGCTTTCAATTTGGAAATATACCACACCTCCTAAATTGATACACATTAGGCCACAGAACCCATTTGATGACATTTTGTCAACCCCATTTGAGAAGATTTTAGTTTGGTTTGGTAAAACCATAATCTACTATAGTAGAGGAGATTAGATATGATTCAGACCAGAATTCTGTAGTGGTCTACTATATTAGAGGTGATTAGATACAATTCAGACCAGAATTCTGTAGTGGTCCACTATAGTAGAGGAGATTAGATATGAATCAGACCATGTGTTACACTAATACTAAAGAGAGTCAAGTGTTGCAGAAACCCAGGACAGACAAATGTACTAACTAAGTGGAGGAAGTCTGTGTGTACCCACGGTCCATGTGAATGAGATGTGTGTGTTACAGTATGTGTATGAGTGCGTGTGTCTAGCGTGAAAAAACTCATGTGGTGTTAAATGTAAATGTTAGAGACTGTTGTTTACATGTGCGTGGCCGTGTACTAACCAGTCCAGGGGAGCAAAAATGAGTGGGAAATTAACGGGTAGCGACGCGGGGAATTCCGGGGTGGAGGTACGGTTCCTTGATAGAGAGGAGAAGACAATGGGTCTCATTCTCCAACATTTTCCAAAGACTTCTCTTAGGGCAACCATCTTGGAACCGACAGAGACAGAATCGACGACAAGTTCACTCTGATTCCCCAACACATGGGGAAGATGTCTTAAGTGGCTCAAACGATCACAGCTGGGATGCCGGCGAGGAGGAATGTCACTATGAACGTGCGTTCCCGTCTAGGTCATTTGCATACAAGACACGCCTCCGATAACTCCTTATAAGCCAGGCTCTGTGCCATTTGCAAATGAAATCGCAAAAAGTCAAGAGTTTAGACACACCTGTCCAGCTCATTAAATGCAATTGATGCGATGCAGCCCAGGGGCGGAGCTAGGGGGTGGCTACCTGGGCTCAAGCCCCGGATGTATTCTGCAAAGCCCCGAATCTATTTAAAAAAAAATTAAAAAAAATTAAAAAAAAATTAAAAAAATGATTTCATCATTGTTACATGAAAATATGTTTGCACCAGATTTAGCAGAAGCTAATTTCCATCTGTGGTCTATCCAGCTGCTAACTGTATTTGAGTGAGTTAAGTCTTGGTGTTATGGTAGACTCAGACCTAAGCTTTAAATCACAATCAACAAGTTGACAAAAACTTAATTCTTCCACCTTAGAAACATAGCTAAAGTACGGCCATTTATAAATCAAAAGGACGCTGAAAACCAGATCCATGCCTTTATCTCAAGCCAACTCGACTACTGTAATGCACTCCTTACCGGCCTCCCGAAAAAATACGATGATAACTATTTTATTGCAATGCACTATTGCATTATTTTATTCTATTTGACTAACTATTTTATTGCACTGCACTATT
Source organism: Notolepis coatsorum (assembly GCF_963971535.1). NCBI lineage: Eukaryota > Metazoa > Chordata > Actinopteri > Aulopiformes > Paralepididae > Notolepis > Notolepis coatsorum. Next base: position 282,853,588 of record NC_140165.1, on the reverse strand, counting down.
TTACTTTGTATCAGTGAATCATAGACGCCTGGCCATAAGAGCATTCGGAGCATCTCTGCTCTCCCACTATTGAACTTGGGGGAGCAAAGGTATGCTCTTGCTCCACCACTTTTTGATTATATGAAAAATATGATATATCCTCCCCCAATATATAAATCTAACCATAACTACGTTATGGTTAACTGAGTTTTATAGTGAAAAGAGCAGCTTTATTGGTCAAGATTGAAGGCTCTATATTGCAGGAAATTGCACATACAGGTTCATTAAATTCAAAAAAAATCTGTCGTGGAGGGGGTTGTGCCGGACCCCCTCCAAACCACCCCTTGCCTGCCCAAAAAATAAATAAATAAATAAATAAAAAAAAAAAAAAAAAAGGGGGGGGGCCCATCTGGGCTAAGCCCCGGATCTCCTACAATCCTAAATCCGCCCCTGCAGCCGTGTAAAAATGGTGTCGGAAGCGCTTTGCGACCGATCAAAATGAGATTAGATTAATAATGTATTGTCATCATATATACAGGCTACTACAGCTTGTGGCCACCTGCCGCAGCGCATGCGCGCGCGCACACACACACACACACACACACACACACACACACACACACACACACACACACACTCGCAGTACTGTATAGTCTATGTGCGTAATGAATGAACGCAGTAGGCTTATATTATTCTAATGACTTATTTTATTAGGAAATCACAGATACCGCGCTGCCTATAGTAGTACAGTTCACCAGTCCGCTGCCCGACTCTGGCGGCCTTAATATGTATACTGTACTTACTGTACGTATAGGGCAGAGCATATATATAGTATCTACTAAATCCTAATTAAACAAGTAATTAGAATAATATAAGCCTACTGTTCATTCATTAGACACGTAGGCTACATAGTGTATTCCAATATCTGTTTTATTGATTAATGAATGCAGGTTTTAGCTATATAAATCAATGGGATATATTCCATGTTGGCTATAACCTGCATTCTTTCAAATGTATAATTAATCAATAAAACAGATATCTAACAAATAAGAAATACAAATGCCACAGAAGGCATTCAATTATTATTATTTTCAATAATTTCACAATAATTGCATAATTGTGTTTGAATATCTGAGTAATTAAGTAATTATACATTTGTCCAAAATAGCTGGTTCAGATATGGTTAATCCAGCTGCCCTGTGATCAGATGAATCCATATTATAAATGTTTCCGACATCCAATGTGTAATTTCTTATCATACAAATATTGTCATATTTATTTTAATTATGATTAATTAATTAATTCCAAGGAGGCCTGTAGGGTTGACATGAAGGAATCACTATGATTCCTCCCAAATAAAGCCATTAAGAACACGGAGCACAGCAGTCCGTTAAGTTAAGTGTGCTCCTCAGCACTCGTAAATCCTGCTCTCAGTCACGGCCGAATCCAATCTTAGGGACGGTTGGGGAATCCCACAACCAGCCCTAAAATGTCTCAAATGGCCCTGAGAACTAATTTCTTGTCGTAAGTCTGTTGGAGAATGAGACCCATTGAGCGTTAGTCCAAGCACGAAAACACGGGAAAAAGCAAACAACGGAGAACGGGAATAATCAAAACATGAGAGAAACATATGCTAAGACTTGAGACATTTAGTTACACTAACCACAATGGTCAGTACGATCAAGCACTGCCTCTGTCTCAGGACGCGTCCAGCTGTTCCACATTGCACCTGATTAGTCTCCACGGGAGGTGACGAGGTGGAAGCCTCAACACCAGGATTATGCACAGTGCAATACTCCAATTCAGCTATTGGCAATTCAGCTGTTGGGTGGGGGGCGCTGCTGAGCGGTCCCCAGACCGGACCTGAAAACACTGCTGGCTCTGCAGCTGCATGCTCTCGCAAAATCCAGCACCAAGCTCCCGCTGACAACATCGTTGTCATCACACACACACACACACACACACACACACACACACACACACACACACACACACACACACACACACACACACACACACACACACACACACACACACACACACACACACACACACACACACACACACACACACACACACACACTGGAATGTAGGGTCTTCTTCTTCTTTCTAGTTTAATGTATAGGGTCGCGTGCCCAGTTGACTACTGCTCTCATGGTGGCTGTTACCGTGGTGAATGAATGGTGCATGTCAGAAATGTAGTCATATTATTATAGGCTATGTTTTCGTTGTCCTTGTGGTTTGTCATTATCTGATATATATATATTTCGTTGCTATACCCTTTGTAGAAACGAAATCTTAAATATTACACCTTTTCTTTGGTTACTTTTCTTTCAAGCGTTGTTTTAAATTGTAATCATACTGACTGAGCGACCTTTTACGCACAAGCGTCAGATTACCACCCCCGATATAATGTCGAGCTTTATTGGGTTATTGGGTGCTTGCATTGGTGTATAACGCTAAACATTTAGTAACGTGCATTTTCAATGATGTAGCCTATATTAGCCGTTATTTTGTTTGTTATTGTTTGTCGCATTAAAATTCATTAGCACCTGCTATAAACAATCCAGCCCCCCCAGAGCTCCCCCAATGCCAATTCTCTGGTGCCGCCACTGCCCTAAGGTCTGGAAGCGTACCCTCGACAGAGACCGAAGTCTCCACCCAGGATTACCTCAAAACAAAAAAGGCAAAATAATAAAGTAGTGGACTGTTGGAAGTACTGATAGTACTGAAGACCTACAAAGTACAAAGTACAAATCTCACAGGTTCAACCATTTTAATTAGTATATTTGAATTGTTTATCTGGCCAAACTAACGTTAACGTTATTAATCCTGCGGCCACAGGTAAACAGCCAATCAAATCCCCATCAATGGAAAATGAACCCACCCATACCCATGCTGATTGGTCCAAGACTAGAAAGCGGGGATCTTTGATTAAAGCTATCAGAAGAATAGACAGTCAGAGTGACAAGCCATAGAAGATGGCCACAATGAGTGATGAAGAGGACGAAAGGGTCGGCGACGGCGTGGATGGACAAGACGAGCTTCCATGGCCCTATCTACATAAAAAATACATAGTTCAAGGACTCCAACCTTATAGTGTTGTTGAGTTGCCATCATTCAAAAACCTGATAAATGGTTTGCGACCAAGCACTAACGTCATTACGAGGCCCACTGTCCACTCGAAGATCAGCAAAGCTGCTCAAACTATGAAAGCGAAAGTCACTGCTGCTATGAGTTGAATGGATCGCG
>NC_140165.1:282802857-282845357 GCF_963971535.1 Notolepis coatsorum | reverse complement strand
ATAACAATAATAATAATAATAATAATAATAATAATAATAATAATAATAATAATAATAATAATAATAATAATAATAATAATAATAATAATAATAATAATAATAATAATAATAATAATAATAATAATAATTTCAAAACCATACATTTGGCACTAACAGTGATTATATAGATTATGGCATTTTAAGTGCTTCTATAGGCTATGTATGAAATATATGAAATATAGACTATAGACCTATACAATTATTTACAAAGTAAACAAAATCATACATTTGGCTCCAACAATGCATATGTATTGGGAATGCCCCCCTGTTAAGATATTCTGGGAAGAAGTAATCATGCAATTATCAGAATTTTTATCTCTGACCATACCTGTACTTCCTTCGGTATTGTTGCTGAATAATGTCTCTCAGTTATCACACTCGGTACATGTAAAGAGGCTAATCTTGTCCGGTATTACGGCTGCCAAAAAGCTAATAGCATCACGTTGGATTCAGCCAGATAAAATGTGCCTGAAGGTTTGGATACCTATCTTGATGTGATTTATTTAGAGATATCTACCGCACGAATCCTAGGTGTTAATGAAGCCAGCATAGCAATTTGGTCAGTTGTGGTGGAGAAGATAAAGCATAGCATATGAATTTGTAATCCTTGGTTAGAAACGAAATAATGGATGGATTATCCAAGGGGGGTCCTGAGGGGGGGGGGAGAAGAGCGAGCAAGAGCATATGTATGTATTGTATTGTATTGTATTGTAAGTATTATGTATATATCTCGTAACCTACATTTATATTGATTCAAATACTGGACTGCATAGTCCTGTGATTTATTGTAGATATTTACTGTTAATGTTTGTGTGTCTAGTTATTTTTTTATGTCATGTCAAAAATTGAAAATAATTCAAAAAAGAAATTCAAAAAAAATATTCACATCTGGTGTGGAATGAGAACGTCTAGTGTTGTGAAGGGCCAGATTAAACCGAATATATATATTTATTTATATATATTTAATTGTATTTGTATATTCTCTAATATTCCCTGATATCCCTTGTATATTCCTTGTACAATATGCATTGAATATCCATTCTAGCCTACTGAACATCCCATAATAGTCTCCATTCTACTATTGGTCGAGACCTTGGTGCCAGGCTGCCATACCCCTCAGACCCAGTTCAAACGTACCGCTCCACATGTACGAACAAGTCCTAGTTCCGCGTAGGAATCTGACTACCGCACCACTAATGGGACTATTTGTTCATAGTGCGTATATATACTGCGCTACTAAAGTAGGACTTTCTTTTCAGTCCAGTTTCTTACCCTCCAATAGAGTCACAGACGTAAAGCCTCCCCGCGACGCCACGTGTGGGAGTAAGGCCAAGTTCGCCTACCATCGGTATTGAGACATCGTGTATATTAATATTTGAATAGTCATATTTGGCACTATATCGTCGAGTTGGACGTAGTCTATTAAGCTAATAATAGTCTGTTAATATATAGTGCTTCGTACGGTGAGAATACTACCGTAGTCAGTACCCCATCGTTTCGGGCAGAGAACTGGCTGCTTATCCAGGGTGGTTGACCCCACGTGAAGCTGCACCCGAGGAGCCCCAGAGCCGACGAGCGAGTGGACCTGTATACCGGATTATTCTACCGACGACAGCCCGCCTTCCCAGGCACGGATTATGCTTTGTATACTTTGATTATTCCATGGATAAAGACCCCCGACACTGCCGTGTGTTGGAAACCCCCCCCCTGGAGAGGACGCAAGGTGAGGAGACGCTCTGCAAGACGAGGTCGCTTCACGTCTCTCCTCCGTGGACCGGACGACGCCGGCCCACAAAGAGTCCACCTGCTTTCATCTGTGGTCCAAGGATCGCCGGCGCATTGAACGGCACTACAGTGGGTTCACCTGGGATACCCTTGGCCGGATGAGGCAGCCGGATTCTACCCCCCCCCCCTTCCTACTCCTGTCGGCTTACAAGCGACCGGATTAACCCCCACTAGTGTATCCAGTATATAATCATTAAAGTACCATCGCTGTTATTCCTTAAACTATTCCAGGTCGTATATGTACCACCTGCGCCTTCAGAGATTGGACATTCTCTATTGATATACCGACGAATACTCTTGCCATAAAAGTGCATACTAATTCCCATTCATAAATGTGATTGATTTGATTAAGTGCTTGCTCTACACACCATCGCTGTGTAGAAATAAATACCTATTTCTAATTCGTACATTTGTGTTGGATCCGTTTCATCTACGTGACAGTGTTCATCATAATATATTTATGCCGTGTACTGGGTGGCCGAATATTAAGTACAAAGGTAGTGGTAGTAAGTATCATATCTAGTAATACAGTCAGGGAATTGTACCCCTCAGTTACAATTGGTCCTTCGAGCCGGATGGTAATTAGTGTAATATTAATATAGTGTTATTAATATTGAAATGGCCTATGATGAACACTCCACGAAACGATCCTCCTAACCAACGCCCGCAGCGCGAACGACGGCTCCCTCAGTACTTAGAGGCTTACGCTGTCAGTCAACAACCTAGTCTTCTACTAACAGTAAACGCGGTAAAACTAGAGAGTAAAAGTATGTCTAACCCCAACGCCCAGACTACCCCGACCATAGAGGCCCCTACGGGCTCTAATGTAACTGACCAAGTTCACGGTGGGGACCAGTGGGAACCAGACATGACTTCACACCCCGCCAGTACTGAAGAAGTAGTCCCCGATGAGTCCCGGGAGGAATACAACGCTACCGAGAGAGAACTCGGCACGGAAGAAGACGGGGAGAGCACCGTGGAGATAGAGCTCCAAGGCTCCGCAAGGAGTACCCCGAGGGAAGGCTCCCCTATACAACCGCCTTCTCCCAGCGAGGCAGAGAGGACCCTACAGCAGGCCTTCCTCATCAGCCTGAACGCCGCTGCTGAACGCGACCGACTGCAGATCCAGCAGCGGAGCGAAGAAGAGCATATACGTCTAGAAATAAGACGCATTCAGAGAGAAGAGAATGTGGCCCGAGACCGAGCAGACAGCCAGCGAGCAGCTGCTGGTGCTCTACGGGACGCAGAGCGCGACAGACAGCAAGCGCAACTAATAGAACAGCTGATCAGACGGACAACACCCTCTCCCTCCGCCAGAGGCTCCAGGAACTCGTCTAGACACACCTCCAGGGCGGCATCCCCTAGCCGAGTAAACAACCCTGAACTTGACCAACAGACGAGGTCTATACCCCCCACAGACCACCTCCCCCCACCGGTCCAAGCGAGACCTAGCAACCGGGAAGGAGCAGCATATCCTGTGGAGAGGCTAAACCAGAGACTACAAGCACTGGATGACCTAACTGAAGACGAAGAGGAAGAGGAGGAGAACCACGCCCGACGACAGCACAGTACTCTACCGGACCAGGAGGCCCGGTACAGCCCAGGCTATACTCCCACGGAGCTGCGCTACAGACCCCCGACTCTATACCCGGGTGAGCACGACGCACGACCCGCACCGAGGAACAGCACCTGGACAAGCGGGCCATGGTACACTGCCGGTACCAGCCCATACCAAGGAGCGGGAGGAGACTCGCCTAGGAGGCCTCTCCCCCAACGCTCGCCGATGTATCCACAGTCAGCGTCATACATTGGCACGCCTATGGTACCCGACTTCACCCAAGAGAACCGGGCCCAGTATACAGAACTCCGCATGTGTCTGGAGACCATGTTGGTGGATGTATTGGATGAACGCCATAAATACGCCATCCTACTGAAGCACTTAAAGGTGCCCCGCGCACATAATATAGCGCTCGCCTACGCGACTTCCACCACCCCATACACAGCAGCGCTGGTAGCATTGGACCAGAGGTATGGGCGCGTATGGGATTACGTGATCCAGGAGATCCGACACATCGACCGCTTACCCCCAGCAATAGACAATCGAGCACTGGACGACCTGTCCATCAGAGTGCAGTCCCTGGTAGGGATGTTGGGAGCGCAGAGAGAGAAGGGGAGGCATGAACTTTACGCCAACTCAAATGTGGAAAGGATCTTGGAGAAGCTGCCGCCCGCTCGACAGGAGCGTTTTAGGCGACAGAGGGACCACCGAGACCCGAATGGCCCCGAACCGAACCTCCTCGATCTAGCAGACTTCCTGGCGAGAGAAGTCAGCAGCCTACGGCTAGATACATTCGGACGGAGCACCCCTGGCTCCAGAGAAGGAACCAGACGACTAAATGATGGAAGAAGATCGGTGACTGTGATGCACCAATCGGAGTCAGTACCGAGCAGCAGGAGCCACAGTACCCCCTCCAGAACGGAGAAGTGGAAGATAGTGTGCCCCTACTGTGAGAAAGAACACTGGCTAGCGCAATGTGACTCCCTCCCCAAGCTGAACGCGGAGGAAGCAAGTCAATGGATAAAGTCCAACAAGCGCTGTTTTCGCTGTGCGCGCTCACACATGGCAGCCGAATGCCGCTTAAAGAAAGGGTGCACCAAGTGCGATGGAGCCCATCTGGACATACTTCACGACAGTAACAGACGGCGCCCTTCACCCGCACCATCCAGCAGCAAAGCGAGCGTCATGTACATCGATCCCGCCAGCAGCAGTGGAGCCCGAGTACTCCTAAAAGTAGTGCGTGTGACACTAAGCTACCAGAATAAAGTCCTGGACACTTACGCCGTCCTCGATGACGGGTCAGAGAAGACCCTTCTGCTCGCCTCCGCTGCGGCCCAGCTAGGGCTGCGGGGAAGCGAAACCCAAATGACAATTCGGACAATAAGACGAGATTTGAAGACGATAAAGGGCGAGAATGTCTCATTCTCTATCGCAGCAAGCGGCCAGCCTGAGCGACGGTACCAGATTACAGACGCTTTCACCAGCCAATAAATAGGACTGTCGCGGTACACATACCCCGTCGCCAAGCTGATGGAGAAATATGCACATCTGCGCAAGTTACCGATCCCGCTCATAGACAATGCTATGCCGACCCTGTTGATAGGCTCCGACCATGCAGACCTCATTGTCCCGATAGACCGGGTTCATACCGGACCCCGAGGCTGTCCTGCAGCAGTCGAGACCCGTTTGGGATGGACTCTCCAAGGCCCGCTCGCCAAATCTCTCAACCGAAGTACAGCCACTAGATGTCTCCACTCCCGAGTCACAGAGGGAGAAACCGCACTCCTGCAACACGTAGAGCGGCTATGGACCTTGGAACAAATGCCCTTTAAGAACGGAAAGAAAGACATTCGCTCTAAAGATGACATTTACGCCATTCACCTCCTCGAGACAGGGACCAAGAGAGTCCCGGTCAACGGCGTGTTGAGATACGCCACGCCACTCCTGCGGCGAGAAGGAATGCCTACTTTCCACGCCAAGACAGACGCCACAGAACGGTACCTGCTGAACACGGAGCGGCGCTTAGCCAAGAACCCCGCCCAAGAGAGTGTATACCGCGCTGAGATTGAGAAGCTCATCACAGCGGGACACGTCACAAAGATGGACATTAAAGAGGCTGACCAGACCACTGAATCGTGGTACGTGCCTCACCACAAGGTCCATCACAACGGTAAAGACCGCATAGTATTTAACTGCAGCTACCAGATCGGATCCCAAAATCTGAATAAAGAGTTACTGCCCGGTCCCACACTCGGCCCCTCCCTACTCGGCGTTCTACTCCGCTTCCGCCAGGAAAGGGTGGCCATCAGCGGGGACATTAAAGGAATGTTCCTGCAGGTGAGATTAGTAGAGGCGGACAAGCCCCTGTTACGGTTCCTATGGAGAGAGAAGCCAGGAGATGAGCACCCAGCCATCTACCAATGGGAAGTCCTCCCCTTCGGAACGACGTGCAGCCCCTGCTGTGCTACATTTGCACTACAGAAACATGTAGCAGAGGACCCAGCAGCGGACGAAGAGGTCCGACACAGCGTAAAGAACAGCTTCTACGTAGACAACTGTCTACAAAGCCTTTCAACCCAGGAAGAAGCCGAGGCTCTCCTGATTAAACTCCGCGCCTCATTGATCAAAGGCGGCTTTGATCTCAGGCAGTGGGCCAGCAGCGATCCGCAAGTACTGCGCAGCCTCTCCTCCGAGGACAAGGCAGCCAGCAGCGAGACCTGGATGGCTACAATCCCGGGAGAAGCCCAGGAGATGACCCTGGGATTGGTGTGGCGATTCAAAACAGATTCGCTTCACTACAGACACAAGCCCCTGACTACGGAGCAGGGAAGGCCGGCGGCGGCGCCGACCACCAGACGGAGTGTGTACACAACACTCGCCCGACAATATGACCCGCTAGGATGTATTCTACCGTACACCACCAGGGCAAAAATGATTGTACGAGCATTGTGGGACAAGGACCAGGGCTGGGACGACCCCATTCCCGCACACCTTGCATCCACCTGGAGAGAGTGGGAGATGGAGCTCCACTCACTCCCAGGCGTTAATATGCGCCGAAGCTACTTCCCACCCACGGTGAGGCCAGAGACATGTAAAATGGACTTACACGTCTTCAGTGACGCCTCAGAGGTCGCATACGGATCAGTAGCCTACTTGCGGGCCCAAGAGAAGGGGGGAGAGATCTACACAGCATTTGTCCTCGCCCGCTCGAGAATAGCCCCACGCAAGCAACAATCTATCCCACGTCTAGAGCTCTGCGCAGCCCTAGCCGGAGCGCACCTAGCCACGCTCATCCAACGTGAGCTCATCATACCGGTGTCTAGAACAATCCTGTGGTCAGATTCCACGACAGTACTCGCCTGGATCAAATCGGACTCATGCAAGTACAAAGTCTTCGTGGGAGTCAGAGTCACCGAGATTCAAGACTTAACCGAAGAGTTAACCGGAGAAACAGAGTGGCGCTACGTTGATACAAAACAGAACCCAGCTGACGTCATCACCCGGGGGATGCCCCTGGATGACCTCACCCGTCGCAATGTCTACAGTGACGGCCCCGCATTCCTAAGACTCCCGGAAGGACAGTGGCCCATGCCTATCCCGAGGGAAGCCAGTCAGGAGGAGGCTGAGAATAAGAAGCCTGTGTTCTGTGGATTGAGCACTGTTATCTCCGCAGACCCCAACACACTCCTGATGGGGCGGCTAGATCCTGCATTACCCCAGACAATGTACCGGCCTGAAGAAGCGAACGGCCGACGAATGTGGAGGTACAGCCAAGTATTAGCCGACAAGTTTTGGAGCAGTTTCCTACTGCACTACCTACCGTTTCTACAGACCCGCCAGAAGTGGGTAAAGGAGAGAGACAATTTGACAGAAGGAACAGTCGTCATGATTATTGATCAATCACTGCCCAGAGCTATGTGGCCGGCCGGCCGCGTAAGCAAAGTGATCACCGGTGCCGACGGCAAGGTCCGAGCAGCTGAAGTGCTCGTCCAGGGTCGCACTTACACCCATCCCGTGGCGAGGCTCATAGAACTGCCCCGACTCCCAGACACAATCGATGATGACCATGACCCTATAACCCTATGACTTTGTGAAGTTGACTGACCCCTACAGCAAACCCTTATGTGTAAATAGACAACGCGATTAATCTGTCTCTGTTTAACTGATTAGGTCTGGGACCAATCAGGGGGTGGCTGTTGTGAAGGGCCAGATTAAACCGAATATATATATTTATTTATATATATATATTTAATTGTATTTGTATATTCTCTAATATTCCCTGATATCCCTTGTATATTCCTTGTACAATATGCATTGAATATCCATTCTAGCCTACTGAACATCCCATAATAGTCTCCATTCTACTATTGGTCGAGACCTTGGTGCCAGGCTGCCATACCCCTCAGACCCAGTTCAAACGTACCGCTCCACATGTACGAACAAGTCCTAGTTCCGCGTAGGAATCTGACTACCGCACCACTAATGGGACTATTTGTTCATAGTGCGTATATATACTGCGCTACTAAAGTAGGACTTTCTTTTCAGTCCAGTTTCTTACCCTCCAATAGAGTCACAGACGTAAAGCCTCCCCGCGACGCCACGTGTGGGAGTAAGGCCAAGTTCGCCTACCATCGGTATTGAGACATCGTGTATATTAATATTTGAATAGTCATATTTGGCACTATATCGTCAAGTTGGACGTAGTCTATTAAGCTAATAATAGTCTGTTAATATATAGTGCTTCGTACGGTGAGAATACTACCGTAGTCAGTACCCCATCGTTTCGGGCAGAGAACTGGCTGCTTATCCAGGGTGGTTGACCCCACGTGAAGCTGCACCCGAGGAGCCCCAGAGCCGACGAGCGAGTGGACCTGTATACCGGATTATTCTACCGACGACAGCCCGCCTTCCCAGGCACGGATTATGCTTTGTATACTTTGATTATTCCATGGATAAAGACCCCCGACACTGCCGTGTGTTGGAACCCCCCCCCCCCTGGAGAGGACGCAAGGTGAGGAGACGCTCTGCAAGACGAGGTCGCTTCACGTCTCTCCTCCGTGGACCGGACGACGCCGGCCCACAAAGAGTCCACCTGCTTTCATCTGTGGTCCAAGATTCGCCGGCGCATTGAACGGCACTACAGTGGGTTCACCTGGGATACCCTTGGCCGGATGAGGCAGCCGGATTCTACCCCCCCCCCCTTCCTACTCCTGTCGGCTTACAAGCGACCGGATTAACCCCCACTAGTGTATCCAGTATATAATCATTAAAGTACCATCGCTGTTATTCCTTAAACTATTCCAGGTCGTATATGTACCACCTGCGCCTTCAGAGATTGGACATTCTCTATTGATATACCGACGAATACTCTTGCCATAAAAGTGCATACTAATTCCCATTCATAAATGTGATTGATTTGATTAAGTGCTTGCTCTACACACCATCGCTGTGTAGAAATAAAGACCTATTTCTAATTCGTACATTTGTGTTGGATCCGTTTCATCTACGTGACAGTGTTCATCATAATATATTTATGCCGTGTACTGGGTGGCCGAATATTAAGTACAAAGGTAGTGGTAGTAAGTATCATATCTAGTAATACAGTCAGGGAATTGTACCCCTCAGTTACATCTAGGAAAACGTGAGTGTCTGGGCTGAGTGACAGCGCCACGCGACCTCTGGGGGGAGCTAACAGGCTGAGGCACCTGTTCAGGTGCAGTCCTCACAACACAGATCAGGATTATATAGTTGTCTACTATAGTTGAGGAGATAACAATGGAGAAAGTGAACTAATGTATATGATCAGAATAGTCACTTGTTTATAGTTTCACTATAGTGAATTAAATAGTGTAATTACTTTTTTAAGACCCACTGGAACTCCCTCAAGGACCCCTGGGGGTCCCCAGACCTCACTTTGAGAAGCACTGCTCTAAAATAATAGATGACACACTATCATTCCAATAATCATTCAAGAACAGATTGCAAATAAAAAATACCCCAAAGAAAGACTCAATTAGCAGGGCGGTGGATTTTCCCGTCCCTGTTTCTGTGACCAGAGGCGCCTTTCAGTTTCCCATTCGTCCTTCCAATTAGAGGATTTGCCTCAGATCTGGTATCGGCGGGCGGTGGTTATTGATTCTCCCCCCTCACTCCCAGAACTCCCACTGCAAATTCAGGCCTCCTGAATCATTTATAAACAGCCTATTTCCATTCTCACATCATATTAGAGTCAAACCCAGCCTCTCTAAGCATGCTCTCTGCATGCTGTACCCTTTTAACTCTGCAGTATGATATTTTGATTGTCTTTTGTGTGTGAAAGAAATTAACTACATAAACCAATTTGATGGATAGAGATATAGATAGATAGATAGATAGATAGATAGATAGATAGATAGATAGATAGATAGATAGATAGATAGATAGATAGATAGATAGATAGATAGATAGATAGATAGATAGATAGATAGATAGATAGATAGATAGATAGATAGATAGATAGATAGATAGATAGATAGATAGATAGATAGATAGATAGATAGATAGATAGATAGATAGATAGATAGATAGATAGATAGATAGATAAACTAGTCTAAATCAAATTTTAATGATTTATTATTCCCTTACCTGCCTCATCCTGGCTACCCCACACCCAACAGTACAATACCTTTACAACCTGGGCAGCACATAGGTATGCAGTGTTCCTGGCTCCAAAAAGCACAGCTTGTGTTGTTTTGGCTTGTTACAGTAATCTGAAGCCAAATAGCAGGACAAGCTATGTCCTTTCCCCCAAGAGCCTGAGCAACATTTCAGACTGTTAAATCCAGACTAGACAAACCCATTTTCCAGAATATGTCCCCTTTAAGCGAACCAGATACAACCAGAGGTCCTCCCAAGCAATTCTTTGCCAGGCCTTCCTTCACTATAGTGGGGACTGCATCGTGATCAATGCCTCCCTTAATTGGCAATTGAACATGGCCTGCACCTAGCGGTTGCTAAGTGCCCAGGGAGAGACAGGAAGCAGCATGGGCCATGCTGTCTGCTCCACTGCTGAATCCATCTGTGACATCTAGAGGAGGGGGGTGAGAGAGGAACAGAGAGAGGGTGGATATGAGAGGGAAAGAGGAAGAGGGGCTGGGGGAGAGAGGGAGAGAGGAAGAGAGAGAGAGGGGGTCATGAGAGAGAGAAAGAGAGAGAAAATGTGAGAGGGGGTCATGCGAGAGATACAGAGAGAGAAAAAGTGAGAGGGGGAGGGGAGAGAGAGAGAGAGAGAGAGAGAGAGAGGAGAGAGAGAGAGAGAGAGAGAGAGAGAGAGAGAGAGAGAGAGAGAGAGAGAGAGAGAGAGAGAGAGAGAGAGAGAGAGAGAGAGATGGGCATCTGGAAATACAGCCAGGATGACTCATACTGTAGGTCAGTTTGCGTGAGATTGAGAAAATGTGTGTGTATGTGTATGTGTGTGCGTGTGAGTGACCACATCTCTCTCTATACACACCATTGTGCCTGTGTGTAATTCGTTTCTAGTGGTAAAACCACCTTCCTCAACCATCTCCTAGTCTCCCCTGAGAAGCTCTGTCGTCAGCTGAGTGAATCACACTCTGTATCACACAGTGGAGGCTGCTGACAAAATTTTTAGGTGAAGCACAAATTATTATATTATATTATATATTAAATAATATTTTTAAAACATCCCCCACTGTGTGTCAGTGGTCAGTGGACACAGATGAAAACATATTAACATTAGGTGACAGCGGACCTGACCAGATGAAAACATTTTAGGTGACAGCGCACCTGACCAGATCAAAACATATTAGGTGAAGGTGACAAGGAAGCCACAGACTCATACCCCCCCGACACTCAACTAACCGCCTCGGACAGTCCTTCATACCAGTGGCCATCAGGCTCCACAACAGTGGGCAGCGACTGCTGCCAGACATCGACCTAGAACTAATAGGAACCCAAGTAGGACAATAACACTACCTTATGCATACTGCACCTTATGTGGATACTGTGATACTGTGAATAATGAATAATGTATATTTCAGTTAGTTAGATAGTAAATTATATTGACCTATTTGTTTACACTGCTTGTGTTGTTTTCACTACCTGTACCCCCCCCTTCCCCCATGCTGCTATGATGCCTGAATTTCCCCAAGGGGATCAATAAAGGAATATCTTATCTTATCTTAAAAGGAAAGATGAAATTACCTACCTGGGTTCCATCCTATAGAGGCAAATCTTTCATGTGACAAAATGGGATCCAATGTAATAAAACTAAGTCAACCAACGAACTAGATTCCTGTGTGTACCCAACCCCCCCCACCCAACCTCCTCCAATGTACAGTTTCTACGTCAAATGTATATACTCCCTTTTCTTGACTCCTTCTGTATCACAAACAGTACTGTATTTGCAAATCTGGTATGTCATAAATGTATAGATGTAGCAGTACTGACTATCTGTATGTCATGTATGTCATATATGTCCTGATGAATTGAAAATGGGGGACCCTGGTGTAAACAAGACGAAAGTCTTTCTCTGGTCTGCATCCCCTTAACAATTGTGTGTATTGAGCTGTACTGTATTGTACCCATTCTGCAATCTGTTAATAAAGTTTTCAATCAATCAATCAATCAATGTACCGAATCTCCTCTCTGGTAAACAAGAATACCTTGAAGACTCTAACAGGAGCACTCATTCAAGGGTACTACGACTATGCTTGCACCCAGGGCCGCCTGGGAGAAATGCGAGGCCCTGTGCGAGATTTAACGCGAGAAATTGAAATGCTATTTGGCCCTAAACAGAGAGTACACAGTGGCAGAATACCTGAGCACTGTGACTGAAGATCCTTGAGCACAGCCTAGCCATCGAAAAAGGCCGCCATAGGCAGACTGTGTGTGTTAGAAAGAGAGAGAGAGAGAGAGAGAGAGAGAGAACATGTGTGTTTGTCATGTGTGTGTGTGTTAGAGAGAGAGCATGTATCAACACTTAAATCCAAAGAGAAGAGGGTCTATACCAGAGAAAACAAAGCAGCAAGGAGCCAATGGCCGACATCAGCTAAAGGCTAGCCAGGTAGGCTACTGACACCAGGCCACACACAGCTTTGGCCAACGGCCCAACGCTACCCAAGCTACACAAACGACCAAGACAATGAATTCACACACAGCACATGTCGTATCTCCAAATGTTGTGAAGTAGCATATGTTTTGCCTGGAAAAAAACATCGTTATTAACAAAACATTCGGGAGGGGAAGGAAGGAAGAGTGGGGTAATGTCATGACATTTTCATTAATCTTACCTGCACGAGGAACGCAGGGCGAAAGGCTGCAACACAGGTCTCCACGTTGACGAAAGGCCTCTCGCTGTCGGGACAAATAAGCTATGGCCAGAGCCTTGTCATGGTGCAGGCCCGACTACATCTTCTGTCAAAGGGCCTGCTATTCTCAAGGCTAACTGATAGCATCAAACGAACGTTCCCAGCTGACGCTAAACAGCTAACTGGCTAACAGTTAGCTCAATCAGGCGTGCTCTCACCAGGCACACACCGTTAGCTACTAGTAGTATTAGCTAGTCGACCAGTTTGGCTCCAGAGAGAGAGAAAGAGAGATAGGTCAGGTCCACGGCGGGTATATAATCATAGGTTGACTCACCATAACGCAGTATCAACGCGGCGGCGCCAATGGTAAAGTTGGCCCACGGTGTAATTTCTTCTTCTTCTTCTTCTTCGAGTACTTTCCGGCAGACTGGACACCTTTCGGCGTATTGCTGCCTAACAGATTTATCTGCTCACAAGTTCTCTTCTCCTTCTTTTGAAAAGACATCCACTCGCCTCTCCTCGCTCCTCTGAATAGGTTAGCTAACGCTAGTTAGCCTTTAGCTAAGCTAGCTACTAGCCGACATCATCATGGCTATACCATGACAAGGCTCCGGCCATTTGTCCCGCTAGCGAGAGGCCTTTCGTCAACGTTCCTTGGTGACCGACCGACTGATAATGACCGACCTCTTTCTTCGTCTTGGCTGGCATAACTAAGCATAGTCAAAAGCTGCACGCGCGAAATAGTCAAACGCAGCTGACTCTTCTTCTTCTTCTTCTTCTTCCACGCCGGCGTACTACACATGATGTAAGTAAAACCACTCCCTTCGTTGAAACCAATAGTATGTCTGCTGCAGAACCCCAGAGGCTGAGCTCCAATAGTGAGTATGTCTGCAGGACTGCAGACCCAGGAACAAGTCAGACACATTCTACAAACGTGTCTAATGTGAAATATATAAGCATATAAGCAAAACTAGATTTTAGGTCTGTGATGAAAAAGGGCCTCGCGGGAAGGGGGGCCTCGCAAAAAAATTAAAAAAAAATAATAAAAAATAATAAAAAAAATTAATACATTTATTTTTATTTTTTTATTTTTATTTTTTTTGCGAGGCCCCCCTTCCCGCGAGGCCCTGTGCGACCGCACTGCTCGCACACCCCCTGAGGCGGCCCTGCTTGCACCTCATGGTACCAAAGCACCTCAAAGGCACTAAAAACAAGATTACAAACATCACAAAACAAACTGGTCAGACTACTGCTTGACCTTACTCCTAAAACCCACCTCACCCCTGTCCACTTTGACAACCTAGGATGGCTTAGAGTAGACGACAGAGTACAGCAACTTGCAATGGGCCTGGTCTACAAGATACACTACACCACTAAGATACCCATGTGCATGTCGAAATACTTCCCAAAGGTCAGTGAATACCACGACCACAACACCAGAGGGAGTTCCACAAATCATGTTCAACCCAGATAAAATAATAATAAAAAAAAAAAAAAAAAAAACGTTTTTTTTAATAAAAGAAAATAGTCATAACTTAGAAATTAGATTGCATAGGTCTATGAATCGATATCGCGATTCTGTTTCGATTAATTGCCCAGCCCTACAGTGTGTACAGTAAGTTAGCTTGGTGATTATCATTGTGATGTAGGCTAAGCTGCCTAGCTACTGTTAGCATACAAGCACTGTAGCCTACTTACTTTTTCATCCACAACGTTTTTTCTGATCCAGATGCATAAATCCACTTCTTCATGTTGCTCAGTTGCTGGTTTATACTTCGGTCCTAATGTTGGCGCAAAGTTTAATTTAGCCTGACTTGTTATAGCTGTACAGCTTACTAACTACTAAACAACAACTTTCTCATAGTCTCAACTTTCACATAGTCAAAATGGGTCCAGCTGCATGTGAGGAGGATAGGTTTAGCTCGGGCCAATCTCAAGTTTCTCAAGTTTCTTTATTAGTTGTCATACAGAAGTACAGAATACTTTTATACAAAATGCTTCTTTATGTTACATTTTGTATAAAAGTATTCTGTACTTCTGTATGACAACTAATAAAGAAACTTGAGAAACTTGAGATTGGCCCGAGCTAACCCTATCCTCCTCACATGCAGCTGGACCCATTTTGACTTTGTAATGCAGAAATCTCTGATTGGATTTGCAAGGCTGCCAATCATATTCAACCTCCGTGTATTGGATGTCAAGGGCTGTCAATCAATCAATCCTCCATTCAATGGCAAGAGTTTAACTGCACAGCCCGTTCCTATTTTGATTCACTGTTATTTATTATTTATTTAACAATGGGTCACACCTGTGAAGTTTTCTTCACGAATAATTACTGCAGGCAATACTGCAGTGCAGGCTTGCTCAGAGCTGTCAATTTTGGCCAGAATTTGAAGAAAAAAAATTCACTGGCATTTTTTTTACAGAGGAAAACATTTATAATAAAAAATAATAATAATAATAATTTAAAAAAAAAATATATATATATATATATATATATATTTTTTTATATAGGTATATGTAAATTAATAATAATTATGAATTATGAGTGAATTTGTGTTTCACGTGTTGTCATAGAGAAACCTCCACTGGTATCACAGCATCCACACGGTCATTGTCTATTCTCATTGGTCCTCATTCACGAACGGACTTATGAGAAAAGTTACAAGCAAATTTCATCGTAACTCCACTTACGAGCACCTCTCCACGCGTGCAGGTATCCGGAGGAGGACTATCTTAGGTTCCCTCAAACGTAGGATTGTTCAAAGATGCATGGCATCTTATGGCAGTACAGTGGTAGAATTAAAGAGTTAAATAATTTTGTGTCTTGTCCTGTGTAATTACAGTCCTGTGCCACTAGGCTGAATGTTGCAACAGCGGGACAGTAGCGGTACAGTGGCAAAACAGCAGCGGGACAGTGGCTAAACAACAGCTGGACAGTGGCTAAACAGTAGCGCGACAGTGGCTAAACAGTAGCGGTACAGTGGTAGAATGGCAGCAGGACAGTAGCAAAACATACGTTGCAGCACTTTGCTCTCGTCTGGCTCCGGGCTGCATTTTTCGCAGATCAACCAATACATTGTTTGAAAGTTTAATTTGCCGACTTTCGATCATCACCACACTCAACCTATTGCGTGCTTCGGGTCTCGAGTTACAAGGCAAAATATCCGGCGAACGTCATTTGACAAGCCGGTCTGACGAGTGACCACGTACGGTTGTAAATGGTCCTGAACTGACCAGTCACCGCCGATGGCGGAAATTATTGGCCACTGTTGTAGCCAAGGAGTGTCAGCTCCGAAAGCGATCCAAGACTAACACTGATTCCAACGAGAAGGAGGAAGTCGTGAAGACGAACAAGTTCTTTGTTTTGACTCACGCGTCTGAATGAATGGAAGTGGACGGCCATTTTGGATAATCACTCAGAATTATTGCGGTACACACATTACAAAAACCTTTGTTAAACACAGACTTTCCGTGGGATTTTTATAAACGTTGGAC
Source organism: Notolepis coatsorum (assembly GCF_963971535.1). Taxonomy (NCBI): domain Eukaryota; kingdom Metazoa; phylum Chordata; class Actinopteri; order Aulopiformes; family Paralepididae; genus Notolepis; species Notolepis coatsorum. The sequence goes on along the minus strand of NC_140165.1, from coordinate 282,829,169 downwards.
CTGTACTACATAAGACTTCAGGCAATGGAACTGTTATGTTTTCCAGCTCCTACCTCTCAGCTGGAACCCAAAAACAGGCATCTGGCAACAAGTCAACACAAAAGTAAGGAGCAAATATTTCATTTCAGTGTGTTCAAACCTCTGTTTCTCTTTTTTATTGTGTAAGATACTTCAGAATGTTACCTTTCAAAAGAGACAAGACTCATGCATGTGCTATAAGTATAAAGTATAATAAATCGCGATGCGGGAGGAGCCGGCATGATGGAGTGAAGTCGCACATCATGACCGCTCCCTAAACTTTTACAAACCAACACCTTTATTACCCCACTAGTCTTTTTTTATTTATTTTTTTATTGATGTGTAGCAGGGTGGATTATCCCTGCTTCGTGGGAACTGTGGTACACGGTCAATAGGTAGCGAGACACAGTAGAACTCTGGCTAGCTGCACCTCCGGCTTTGGGGTCAGGAGCGTCAACTGGAGGCTGGCAGTGGGGTGGGTGAGACCCAGGATTTACAAACCTGGTCTGGTACTCTGGTCTTCCTCCCTCTCTCTTGGGCAGTCAGCAGTACTCCCCACACGCCCTCACTCTCCCCGATTGTCCCCTAGCACCCCCCCACACCTAATGACCGAATGGTAAATAAATAACTTGGTTCCCCCCGCAAGCAGTACCCTCCCTCTGTAACACCAGAAACCTTACAATGGGAAAAGGGAAGGTTGACCAGGAAGGGGTTAATAACAAATATATTACCCACATCAAGGATTAGAATCAGACTCAAGAAAAGACACACACACAGTGCTCCCGTTCCGTATGAGTGTTATTGTAACGTGGCCTAGTTACAACATAGCTACGTCTGGTGATTATTGCACCATGGGTATCAACACACAATGATTACACTGGCATAAATCAATTATATAATTACACCTAGGCACCAAGTGCTCTCACGGTACCCGGACTAAGTGCTGCCCACGTCTGGGCTGGGCACAGTATCCACCTTCCCTAAGGGATTACATATACTGCTCCAGGTCGGTAATATGGGGAAAGAAGGGGGAACATAAGGGAGGAAAGAGAATTGTTCACCGAATGGGAAATATTAGGAAACACACATTTTATCACGCTCAAAGAAAAGGAACGAAAACAAAAGAGTGAGCCCACAAAATACCAGTAAAGTCCTATCTTAATGCCGGCATATATTGTTCGGGGTACCCCTATGGAATGGTAGTAGCAACGTTACTTTCGCCCGCAGGCTGCACCACACTGTGTACTGTATAATAAATCGGGAGCATCAATGCTCATTTGTACTCATCCGAAATGGCCGCCTCGCCACTCCACTGTTGTCCGGGAGGCAAGATGGCATCGAACGCTCTCGGCGAGGATGTTAGCAGGCGGAGCAGGGCAGAGAGGCAGCGCCGGCTGAGAGCGTGTGCTGAGCGATGACGACCCCTGCTGGATGGGAGGAACTCCCGTAAGCTGCAGGCAGCCTGGTGCAGGTCTGATTGAAGTCAGCCGGAGCAGGCTGAATGCAGGCAGCCGGGTGCAGGTCTGGTCGAAGTCAGCCGGAGCAGACTGGTTGTTGGCCCACGCTCGTCCTGGTGCGCGCACTCTATACCGCACACAGTAACTACTATAACTCGATGGTTAAGGACTTGGATACTCGGTTAACCGCACGTTACTTATACCGCACACAGTAACTATTATAACCCGATTGCTAGTGCCTGACTCTGCACTAATTGTTCATATACTATCGCTGGTACTGCTAGGATATCGTGTCCACTAGCCAGTACTTGTTATCACCCGTTGCTATCTCACAGGGCCCTCTGGCATAACTTCAGCAACAGGGCTCTCCAGAGCCCCCGTTAGCTGCGACTGCTTGTTGTCCAAGTTCACTGCCGAAGAGAGTGTCTTCCGTTTGTCTCCTCCATATATCACCTCCCAACTCTCTCCGCCACTCTCTGCCTGCTACCGCCCCCTGCTGGTCCCGCCTGCCAGTCACAAGGGGAAACGCATTGTAGAATATGATCCAGTACTGGCATTTATAATCCATATTCCAGTGCTCTTCGGAAGGGGACGCTTGTGTCATTGTTCGTGTGAATATCAATGATGTCTTTGTGTACAAAGGGAATATAAAACACCAGTCAGCAGTCTCGAATAATATACAATATTTTCAGACTGCTACATTTCCCCCCACTTTGAACTTGCTAAGTCCTCTGCAAGTTAACAACAACAACAACCAACGCATGCATGAAAACGGTCCTGAGGGGGAGCTCCCGTAGCTCACCGCATATCTCGGCGCTATTTCTGCGTCGGGGAAAACCGTGCTCGTCACGGATCTGGGGGACACGAGTTCGATTCCCGGACCCGCCGTCATTTCTCAGAATGTCTTCCCCTGCTCTACATCCCATTTCAACCTGTTTCTGTCGGTCATGCTTGACCAGAAAAGCGATAAACGCTAAAAAAAAAAGTTTAAAAAAAAAGAAAACGGTCCTGAGACCAACAGTTTCACACACTCCTTCATGAGCTGGACACACTGTTCCACAAACACTCTTGAGCACGTAGTCCTGGCGATACCGAACGGGTAGCCGACCTCTGGTGCTCCTGTGGGGCCGGGCTGGTTCCACTCTGGGGGGTTCCACTCCCCCCACCTCCGACTCCGCGTCGGATTCTTCTGTGTCTCTAGGTGGGTCATGGACCACGGCCTCGCCCTCCGGGGCCATCGGTGGACCGCCCGCGGCCTCCTCTTCGACTCCGTCTCCGACTTCCTCCCCCTCTTCTTCCGATGGGGTTGACTCCGCGTCTGACCCAGCGTTCGCTGCCTCTTCCGGGACGTCCCGCACGGGCCTGGGGTGGTTACACGCCCTAGGATGCGGTTCTCGGCGGCACCCGAAAGCATCTCCACTGTCCGATTCGGACGAGCTCCGCAGCGCCACAGGGGTCTGTCGAGGGGCCCTCACCCTTGCTTCTGGGTCGGAGGCTGGAAACGGACAGGTCTTGAGCTGGTCTCGATGCACGGTCCTCTCGGGGCCCCCTGTTTCGGGCCTGACTGTGAACACGGGTGTCCCTTCGTGGCTCTGCTTCACTACCACGTACGACGTAGGCTCCCACTTGTCTTGTATCTTGTTACGGCCCCGGGTCCGGTGGTCGCGTATCAGGACTCGGTCCCCTGCCCGCAGGAGTGCACCTCTGCTCTTCCTGTCGTAAATCCTCTTGCGTCGATGAGACGCCTGCTTCGCCGTGGCCTCAGCGGCCTCTGCAGCGGCCTATAATCTCTCGTGATGACCCTGTACCCACTCGTCTAGGTCCCCTGCGCCCTCCTGGATGACGTCTCGTCCCCCCAGGACATCACGGGGCATTCGGGCGTCTCTTCCGAACAGCAGGTAGAAGGGGGAGTACCCCGTGGAGGAGTGCACATGGCAGTTGTACGTGAGTACCAACTCGGATAGGTGCTCCTTCCAGTCTCGCTTCTTCTCTGCGGGCAGACTCCGCAGCATGTCGTGCATTGTCCGGTTGAACCTCTCACATTGCCCATTCCCCTGAGGATGGTAAGGCGTGGTGCGGCTCTTGGAGATTCCGTACAGTCGGCAGAGTTCCTTGATGACGCTCGACTCGAAATTACGCCCTTGGTCGGCATGGAGTCGGGCAGGGCAACCGTAATACACGAACCAATGCTTGATGATGGCGGCGGCGGTGGTCTTCGCCGTCTGATCTTTGGTCGGTATGGCAATAGTGAATCTGGTGAACATGTCGGTCAGTACCAGTACGTTCTCATAGCCACCCACTGACCTTTCCAACACGGTAAAGTCCATAGCAAGGACCTCCATGGGGGCTGTCACGTTGGTGCAGGTCATCAGGGCCTGGGCTTTAGGAAACACGTCCCGGGCTAATGCGCATCGCTTGCATTGCTGCACCCATTTCTTCACCTCTTCTGCCATCCCGGTCCAGTAATAACTTCGCCTCATCAGGTCCACTGTCCCTTGCCCTCCGTAGTGTCCTCCATCTTCGTGTTGGGTCTCGTAGATCCTCCGTCGCAGGGCCGTGGGCACCACCAGCTGCAGAACCTCCTCCCCGTCCCGGGGGTCACTGACTCGTCGAAACAGTACTTGTTGGTGCAGACGGAACCGCTCCCACTGCCCGTATAACTTGCGGAGTCTCGGGTCTCCCTCTTTTAACTGTACTTTGGTGGGGGGGACTCCCCGGGTCACTGCCCGCCACACCGGACCCAACTCGGGATCGTCCGCCTGTAGCTGCCGCATTTCCGGCCAGTCATACCCGCTGTTCCCTTTCTGTGTCGCTATCCGACAAGCGCTGGCGCTCGGGACCTCCCATGTCTCGGTCGGTCTCTCGGGGCCTAGCAGGGCCCGTACTTCTTCCGCTGGGACCAGGACGTAGCCATCGCGGGCGACTGAGGTGGGGGCGCACAAGGAGGCGGTCCGTTCCGGTAGACCCTGACGGGTGTGAGTGCCGGTCGCGGGTATTGTTAGGAAGTCTTTTTCGGTGTCTTCTACCTCAGGTTCGGTCCGCATCAGCATGCGAGACAGGGCGTCTGCGTTCTGGTTGAGTCGACCAGGCTTGTACTGGACCACGAAGTCGTACTCTGCGAGCTGAGCGTTCCAGCGCTGCTCCACTGCTCCCAGGTTGGCCGTACCTAGGTGTTTCAGTGGGTTATGGTCGGTGATCACGGTGAACTGGGCGTACATCAAGAGGTCTCGGAACTTCTCAGTGACTGCCCACTTCAGGGCGAGGAGTTCCAGCTTGAACGCGCTATAATTTTTGTCATTCCTTTCGGACCCCCGCAGACCTCGGCTCGCAAAGGCGATGACTCGCTCCACGCCCTCTTGCTTCTGGCTTAGTACTGCTCCCAGTCCCAAATAGCTCCCGTCTGTGGTCACTATGAAGGGGAGTTGGAGGTCGGGGTAGGCCAGCACCGGAGGCGTCAAGAGGCACTCCGCAGATGATCGAAGGCCGTCTGACACTGCAGAGTCCACTTGAAGGCCTCGGGCCGGCCTTTAGCGAACCCCTTCTTTTCTTTTCCCATCAGGGCATGCAGTGGCTGGGCCACTTGGGCGAAGCGGGGCACGAACCGCCGATAATAGGACAGGAACCCGATAACCTGCCTCACCTCCTTCGCTGAGCGTGGCGCTGGCCAGTCCTCCAACGCCTTCACCTTGTCGGTGTCGACCTGTATGCCGGCTGCGGAGATGACGTGTCCCAGGAATTTGACCTCGGTCTTCAGAAGGAAGCACTTTCGGGGCTTGAGTTTGAGCCCATGTTCCCGCAGTCATCCAAACACCAGGTCCAACTTCTGGCAATGGCTCTCGAAGTCACGGGCGAACACCAAGACGTCGTCCAAGTAGACAAGCAGGACGTCGAAGGCCAGGTCTCCCAGCATGGCGGTCATTAACCGCTGAAAGATTGCGGGTGCGTTACACAAGCCGAAGGGCATGCGGGTCCACTGGTAGAGGCCGAAGGGCGTCGTGACGGCTGTTTTCTCTTGATCCTCTTCTTTCACCGCCACTTGGAAGTAGCCAGAGGTGAGGTCGAGTGAGGAGAAGATCTTGGCCTGCCCAAAGGCGTCTAGGGACTCTTCAATACGAGGTAGGGGGTACGCATCTCGGTGCGTCACGTTATTGAGGCGGCGGTAGTCACAGCAGAACCGCACGGAGCCGTCCTTCTTTATGACGATCACGGCCGGCGACGCCCACGGACTGCAGCTCTCTACTAGCACCCCCTGGTCCACCAGGTCTTGTACGTGCCGCTTCACCTCCTGAAACACGTGAGGCGGTATTCGGCGGTGCCGTTGCTTGACCGGGGATGCGTTACCGGTGGGGACGTAGTGAGTGACCGTGGTCGTGTAACCGTAGTCTCCGTCGTCCACGGAGAACACCGCCTTGTGTTTCTCCAGCACTTGATTTAGTCGGCTCACTTGGGCCGGCGTGAGATCTTGCAGATTCGCCTGCACGGGCACGGCCAGTCCTCGGACTCTTCCGTACAGCTCTACCTCGGGCGGGCTGTCTCGAGCCTCAATCGCCGTCACTCGGACGCCTCCGTCTACTTCCTCCACGGTCACCCTCTCCTTAGGCCGCACTTGACGGGGGCAGTGGAGCTCCGCCAGCCTGGACCTGGGTCTGAGCACCATCTCAACGTCAGTCGGGTTCAACACCCGCACCGGCACTCTTCCCTGTCGGGCGTAGGTCACCACGTTCGCCACCAGCATTCCGGGGGGCAGGTTAGCACTTGGCGTGTTCTCTAGCATCACGGGGCGTCGCATCCCCACCGTCGTCTCGCAGCGGCCTGAGATGATCACTTCGCTGTGTGGGGGAATAACCACCGGCTCTCGGCCGGCCACTTTGACGTATCCCATTCTTCCCGGGGCGGTACACTCTCGGGCTTCTTGGGCCATGGCGGTGACTATACGGCGGATGGCGATGCTCTTAGCGTCGACCCGTCTTCGGCTCGCCAGGCGCATCCCCTTGATTCCTCTGAACAGGCCGTCTACCCCGCCGAGCACGTTCATGCCCAGAAGTCCCTGGACGGCGTCTCCTGGTGCCACTCGGGCGGGGTCGTCCTTTAGGATGAATATGCATTTACTCACAAATGTCATCTCTAGGCACTTCACTTCGGCGTATAGACACCCCACCACTGGGATCTCCAACCCGTTGGCGGTGATGAGGGTGATCCAGTTGGAGGGGGTCAACCTCGACCGCGGGAAGTGTCTTCTGAAGTGACTCTCGTTCATGGTTGTGACTTCGGCGCCTGTATCGAAGAGGCAGCGGGTCTCGACCCCGTCGATCTGAACGTCTAGGGTGAGGCACTCCCCGTGCACGTCCTGCGTCACAATGCCCTCCGTAGCCGAGTCGGTGACTCCGGCTGCGACGGCGTCCACTGCTCTTCGTGACCCGGGCCGGTATCCTGTCGGGCCCGGAGCTTCGGGGGCGGGGTTAGTGGCTAGGCATGGCCCGCGGGCTGAGCGAGGACAATCCCTGCTGATGTGGCCCGGCTGATTGCAGGCGTAACAGATCAGCCTGCCCTCTTCATCTCGGCGGGGTGGTTCCCGTGTGGCGGCGGTTGCGTCGTCTCGGCATCGCCGCCCAGTGGCACCTCTCCGGGGCGCGTCACGTTCCTGTTGGAAGGCTAGGAATAGTTGCTCTTGGCGCGCACCTAGCTGTTCCTGTCCTGCCTTGAGCTGCTGAATAGCTTCCTGCAGCGCGTCAACGTTCGGTGGGGCCTCTCGTCTCTCCGCGGCCGCGGCGTGTACTAAACCCCGGGAGGAGCTCTTGTCGGAGGGGAGGACCAGCTCGTCCTCCGACCAATCGATCGCCGCCTTCAGGACTTGAGGAAACGGCCGCGTCCCGTCCTCTCTCATGTACTTCCGCATTTCTCTCCTCAGGGCCTCGTCTCTGAGGCCTACCACAAACCGCTCTTGTAGCAGGGCAGCGGCGTCGGCAACCTGCGTAGGCGCCCGACGTCGTAGGCGACGGATCCTCTCCTGCAGGTCATAGGCGAATTGGCGTACGGTCGAAGAACTCCCCCAGTCGAACGCTGACCGGGACCTTGTCCCCATAGGTTTCCTCGAGGAGCGCGAACAAGCCTTCCGTGTCTGGGATAGTTCCCTCCGTCCGGAAGCGTACCATCTGCTTCGCTTCGCCTTTGAGGTGAAGCTGTACGACCTCCGCTTGTTCCTCCGCGGGCACTCGACTGGCACGGAGATGGGTCCTCATGGCCTGGATCCAGTCTTCCACAGGCAGTTCCCCTCTCTCCTTTTCACCCCCGAATTCGCTGCACTTCCGCTCTCGTTGGACGTACACCACCGGGAGGGGCGCTGGAGGGAGCTGTAGGATCATGGCCTGCGCCGCTGCAAGCGACTCCTGGCGCCTGGCCCGTTCCAGTTGTTCGGCCTGGTGGTCCAGGACGCCCGCCTGGTCTTGGAGTTGACCGTTCAGGAACTCCACTTCTGCGGCCAAAGCCTGCACCGTCTCGGCTTTCTCTCCTTCCTCTTTGAGAGGGGCCGGCGGGTCATCTCGTCGCTCCGCCCGGGACGGCCCGGCTTTGACCTCCGGCTTCGGGGTGTCGCTGTCCGACATCTTAGGTATCTTGGTCGTCACTTACGAGGGAGTGGAGTAGGATGTAGATCCTGTTCGTGACGCCAAATGTAGCAGGGTGGATTATCCCTGCTTCGTGGGAACTGTGGTACACGGTCAATAGGTAGCGAGACACAGTAGAACTCTGGCTAGCTGCACCTCCGGCTTTGGGGTCAGGAGCGTCAACTGGAGGCTGGCAGTGGGGTGGGTGAGGCCCAGGATTTACGTACCTGGTCTGGTACTCTGGTCTTCCTCCCTCTCTCTTGGGCAGTCAGCAGTACTCCCCACACGCCCTCACTCTCCCCGATTGTCCCCTAGCACCCCCCCACACCTAATGACCGAATGGTAAATAAATAACTTGGTTCCCCCCGCAAGCAGTACCCTCCCTCTGTAACACCAGAAACCTTACAATGGGAAAAGGGAAAGTTGACCAGGAAGGGGTTAATAACAAATATATTACCCACATCAAGGATTAGAATCAGACTCAAGAAAAGACACACACACAGTGCTCCCGTTCCGTATGAGTGTTATTGTAACGTGGCCTAGTTACAACATAGCTACGTCTGGTGATTATTGCACCATGGGTATCAACACACAATGATTACACTGGCATAAATCAATTATATAATTACACCTAGGCACCAAGTGCTCTCACGGTACCCGGACTAAGTGCTGCCCACATCTGGGCTGGGCACAGTATCCACCTTCCCTAAGGGATTACATATACTGCTCCAGGTCGGTAATATGGGGAAGGAAGGGGGAACATAAGGGAGGAAAGAGAATTGTTCACCGAATGGGAAATATTAGGAAACACACATTTTATCACGCTCAAAGAAAAGGAACGAAAACAAAAGAGTGAGCCCACAAAATACCAGTAAAGTCCTATCTTAATGCCGGCATATATTGTTCGGGGTACCCCTATGGAATGTTAGTAGCAACGTTACTTTCGCCTGCAGGCTGCACCACACTGTGTACTGTATAATAAATCGGGAGCATCAATGCTCATTTGTACTCATCCGAAATGGCCGCCTTGCCACTCCACTGTTGTCCGGGAGGCAAGATGGCATCGAACGCTCTCGGCGAGGATGTTAGCAGGCGGAGCTGGGCAGAGAGGCAGCGCCGGCTGAGAGCGTGTGCTGAGCGATGACGACCCCTGCTGGATGGGAGGAACTCCCGTAAGCTGCAGGCAGCCTGGTGCAGGTCTGATTGAAGTCAGCCGGAGCAGGCTGAATGCAGGCAGCCGGGTGCAGGTCTGGTCGAAGTCAGCCGGAGCAGACTGGTTGTTGGCCCACGCTCGTCCTGGTGCGCGCACTCTATACCGCACACAGTAACTACTATAACTCGATGGTTAAGGACTTGGATACTCGGTTAACCGCACGTTACTTATACCGCACACAGTAACTATTATAACCCGATTGCTAGTGCCTGACTCTGCACTAATTGTTCATATACTATCGCTGGTACTGCTAGGATATCGTGTCCACTAGCCAGTACTTGTTATCACCCGTTGCTATCTCACAGGGCCCTCTGGCATAACTTCAGCAACAGGGCTCTCCAGAGCCCCCGTTAGCTGCGACTGCTCGTTGTCCAAGTTCACTGCCGAAGAGAGTGTCTTCCGTTTGTCTCCTCCATATATCACCTCCCAACTCTCTCCGCCACTCTCTGCCTGCTACCGCCCCCTGCTGGTCCCGCCTGCCAGTCACAAGGGGAAACGCATTGTAGAATATGATCCAGTACTGTCATTTATAATCCATATTCCAGTGCTCTTCGGAAGGGGACGCTTGTGTCATTGTTCGTGTGAATATCAATGATGTCTTTGTGTACAAAGGGAATATAAAACACCAGTCAGCAGTCTCGAATAATATACAATATTTTCAGACTGCTACAGATGATTTCGACAGTTTATTACTTTCATAACAAATATGGCGAGCAAACGGGCTGCTGGGCGCTGTATGGCGACCTCGGTGGCTGACAAAGCACAACCGCGGTCACCAGGCACGAGCACGAGCACACCTGGAGCCGAGCTAAATGAGGCTAGCCTGACTGCTATTAAGCTGTTTCTCACAGAACTACTGGAGGTACAATTGGAAAAACAACTGGAGAGACAATTCGATAAATACTTCACACAAAACTCTCTAGAGATTGTCCTGCTCACGAAGGAAGCTAATCAGCAGGACGAGCGCCTACAGCACATGGAAGAGAACCAGGCAGCCAAGTAAACAGAGCTAGCTAAGATTTAAGCTCATCGAAGTTCAGTCTTGTGAAAGACATAACAATATAAGAATTGTCGGTATCCCAGAGGACATTGAAGGAGCCCGTCCTTCAAGCTTCGTTCCAGATATGCTACAAGAGATCCTGGGTAAGGATTTGGCTGGACCCCCGGAATGTGACATAGCACATCGAGCTAACGTAGCTAAGCCCAGGAAGGGGGAGAAGCCGAGGGCCATTATTGTCCGGATCCACAGGCTGCAAGTAAAGGGGCTGAGCCCGGGCCAGAAGGGGCAAATTGCTTTACAAGAACCAGCCCATCGCCATATATGAGGACTACACACCGGATGTCTTAGCTCAACAAAGGAGAGCACAGAGAAACCATGGCCGGACTTTGGAAGATGAGATACTGATCAATACTACTATTTCCAGCCAAACTTTCTATCAGGTTAAAATATGGAGTGAGAATATCACGGTTGTGTTTGGAACCCAATGTGCAGGCAAGGAGACACGGTAGGCAGAACTGAGCAAAACCCAATATGGGTATATTTAATAGGGTGGTTGAATGTACAGGCATGGGTCGGTACACAGGGGAAATTCTCATAGTGTCCAGGATATGCACTGGGGCATGAATGGCATACAGACGGGGTGAAAAGCAGGAACAGTTGTCGTCAGCCGGGCGTAGGTCAGAGCAGTACTTGGTGAACCAGGCCAATGTCTCCAGGTCTTAGCCGGCAGGTCAGTGTCTCCAGGCTTCACCGTGCAGGCTAGGAGAGAGGATGAGAACATAGATTAGAACAAGGTTGTGAGCAAGGCCAGTGTCTCCAGGTCTTCACCTGCAGGTCAGTGTCTCCAGGTCTTAACCAGCAGGCCAGCGTCTCCAGGTCTTCACCGTACAGGCTAGGAGAGAGGATGAGAATAGAGATTAGATCAAGGTCGATGAACAAAAGATCCAGGCGAACAACTTAAGCAACATAGTAGAGACAAGAGCATAGTAACGTGACTAACGTGGTACGAGAGTTTACGATCTGACAGTTCTACGTTTGGGGCGGGTTTATATACCCTGATGCACTCTGCCTCCAGACTGTAGATCAGCTGCCTAGTGACACACCACCTGTGACTAGTTAACTATAATGAGAGCAGTAGAGTGGGGACGAGAACAGAGAGAGGCAGGAGCACTGACATCATGGTAGAACCAGGACAGATAAGAAGATTTGGGTCGGTTAACGAGGCAGAAAAATACCTGAAGGAGGCACGGGCCGACCTAGAAGCTAAAGAGAATGCTTGCTAATAACGTGGGTACAGAGCATGGCTACAATCAGACTGAGCTAAGTTGACCAATCTTTGGGACTTTCATTGTGGCAAGCTAAGCTAAGTAACAAGTTCATGTTGATGACAACTGTATTGCATTGAGCTAGCCCGCATGTTAGGACCATCATCTGTTCAATCAAGCTAACGGAGCACGTGCGTTGGCTGGCAAACTGTATTGCATTGAGCTGACCTGGCTAGGTTAGCTCCGGGTTGTTGCACTAAGCTAACCTCATGTTCAAGGCTAGCGGAACGTGTGCGTTGACTGGCTGTATTGTATTGAGCTGGCATAACTATGTTAGCTCCGGGTTCATCTTTTAACCCTCCAGTCACCTTTGTCGCAGTTCTGGTCAAAAAGCCCTTTTTGACCAGAGCATTCTTTAGTGGTTCTTCAGTGGTTCTTTAGTGGTTCTTCAGTGATTCTTAGTGGTTCTTTAGTGGTTCTTCAAATAGGAGATTAGGTCAAGGTCGATGAACAAAAGATCCAAGCGAACAACTTAAGCAACATAGTCTAGAGACAAGAGCATTGTAACTGAGGGGTACAATTCCCTGACTGTATTGAATAAGTATGGTATCATTAAACCACTACCGAGTTATGTACATTACTACTGGCCATACAGTACACATGTATATGAGATGAACACCCCCACAATAACACGGCTTCACAAGAAATACTGTTTAGAATAATATTTATTAGAAGAGCACCAAGATTATCTTACATTACTTATCAAGATTGAGAGTTGCGCTTGTAAGGCGAAGAATGTGCATGAATAGGTCAAGAGCGTAAGTCCATGAGCATATTACGCAGGAGATAATTAATACCACCTGTATCATAAGAATTATATATGGTACACTAGTAGGTCAGCTGGAGATACTAAGGGGGTTCCCTCCGGTTGTAAGCCAGCAGGGGAGAGGATTTGTCGGTAGCAAAAGTCTGGGTCAACGAGGAATAAGGAGACTCCAGGTACAGGAGACAGTGCAGTAATCCCTTGATCCGTAGACGAAGCAACAGCTATTCTCCGGTATGCAGTGCCGCATGGAGGAAAGCTAGCCAGCCTCAGAGTCCTAGAGGCGGGCTCGACGGTGCTCCTCACAGGGTAAATCCCACACGGTAGTGGGTGTAGACGATTCTCCGCTCCAACAGCCACAGGACCAAAGCAAATATAATCCAGCCGAAAAGGGCTCTGTAGTCGTCGGGGTAGGTTATCCAGTGTACATATCCACACGGTTCTCGTTTAGGGCTCCTCGGATGACGGCACAAGGTTAGGCCGCCCAGCCTGGATAAGCACACTAGCTCGGTACCAGGGGCGGACCTTCCTACAGGCGATATAGGCGGTCGCCTAGAGCGCCACCCAGAGGGGGGCACAAAAAAAAAAAAAAAAAAAATATATTTTTTTTATTTTTTATTTTTTTTATCTGTGCAGTTTTGGCGCCCCCCTCTATATCGGCAACCATTATTTTTACATAAAAAAAATTCTAACATAAGGGAAAATGAGCCAAAAATCTAAAACGGTCGGTCGGTCTGAGCCTCAGCTTGAGGTGTTCACAGTCAGAACATGCTAGAGCACTGTGCATTGATGGGTATCGGTCAAGTGTTTATAGAATTGAGCGTTGAGGAAAGAAAGACTAACGTTAGAGAACTATGAAGAGGCAAAATCCATTAAAAAAAATAAAATAAAAAAATACAAAAAAAAATACAAAAAAAAATAAAAAAATCTCGCCTAGGGCGCCAAATGTGCTAGGTCCGCCCCTGCTCGGTACGATGAAACGTTGGTAATGCTGGTCACTGTAGAACGGTAGCCGCACGATACACTATACATAATAGACTATTACTTAATAATAGAATAGGTCGAACTCGACGATACAGCGTTAAACTCTGACACCTCAGCTATCAATTCGCACGCGGTCTCAAGGCTCTATTTCGGGGCAAAACGGGCCCACTTCACAGCACGTTGTATCGTGGTGTGAGGCTTCAACTTATTGGGGTAACACGTTTCGGGTAACTAACTGCTGTATCCACCTGCAACGTATTTATACGTAAGGTGAACAATCTAGTACCAGCCTTATTTCTGTCTCGTATTCCTGCGCAGAACCGGGCATGTTCAGGCATGTCTTAGCGGTGACTTTGAACTAGACATTGGGGGGTATGGCCGTGGCGCCTAGGGGATCGCTGTCCAATAGGAGAACGAATATTATGGTCTGGCCTGTACTAGGTAAAGGGATATTCCGTGTATATGTACAAAGAATATACAAGGGATATCAGACGATATACAAATACTATACAATATATCTCAAGTAATAAATATATATATTCGGTTTAATCTGACCCTTTGTAACAAGCATAGTAACGTGACTAACGTGGTACGAGAGTTTACTGAAGTTAATAATGATATTTGTAAGAGCCTATTTACATGGTAAAGTGCCATGTGTTATATTTGATGTATTTGTTTGGATTTATGTATTTGTGTTGATTTCTGCCTGTAGACAGCCATGCCTGCTATTGGTTTTATGGCATCAGTTCCCATTGCTCACCAGTAGGTGACTTACGTGGCTACTTAGTGGGTACTGGGACTGATGACAGCCAGGTGTGTTTTGGTTACCGGCAGAGAGCCAACAGTTTTTGACCGTCGCCGTCACGTCGACACGGCACGTTGTTTGGTTATCGTTTTGTTTGTAGTGTATAGTGTTTGTTTGTTCATTTGAAGGTACCTTTGGCGTTTACTTCATATCAAATGAAATCAAATAATCAATAATAAATGCAAATTGTGCATTCAGTAATTATGTGGTAAATAAACCCATTTTATTTGTGTTATTGGAACGGACCTTGTGGACATTCAATCCTTTCACCAGACGAGTATCCAGCACAAGCCACAGACGCGTCAACTTATATTTTAGCCGGTTTCAGCCTCCTCAGGGCTTTATAGATTTATTGTTTTGTTTAGTTAAGTTAGGCCCTTACAATATTCATGAAAGAAAATTGGAACAATACATGAAAAAGATATGTTTTACTGAGATCGCAGTTTCGGTCACTAGGGAGACAGGTAGTGGGTTTTTTAAAGGTTGACTCAAGGGTTAAAGTGGCCTTGAGCCCGGCACGCCTCAAAGAAGACAGTTAAGTTGTAGGTAGTTACAATAATAGGTAGGGAACCAGGGTTGCTCAAATACAAATATCATTGTATATGGTTAGGGATTGGCACTCAAGGAGTCTTTGCTCACCATGTTTGCTGCTTGTATTATGTGAAAGTAATCCTATTGTATGCTACTTGTGGAGTAGTAATGTAATGTCTATTGCTACCTTTTTGTGTCTTGAATGGAAATTGTCTTAGTGCTATAGTGTGGGTTAAAGATCAAGTGCTTCAGTGGTGCTGCAATTGTTCTTCAGCGGTTCTTCAGTGGTTCTTTAGTGGTTCTTCAGTGGTTCTCCAGTGGTTCTTTAGTGGTTCTTTAGTGATTCTTTAGTGGTTCTTCAGTGGTTCTTTAGTGGTTCTTCAGTGGTTCTTTAGTGGTTCTTTAGTGGTTCTTTAGTGGTTCTTCAGTGGTTCCTCAGTAGTTCTTTAGTGGTTCTTCAGTGGTTCTTTAGTGGTTCTTCAGTGATTCTTAGTGGTTCTTTAGTGGTTCTTCAAATAGGAGAAACTCTTATCTTGAACCAGTGACTATTTGTGTGTATGCTGGGGTTGTTTTGGGCTCTGGCAACTCTTAGTACAAAACTGTAAGTAAGTAGATTGTAGTGACTACTACAGTAAGGATGGCCATAGAGGATTTTATTGGTGACCCTTCTGATGAGCTATTGGAGAGGTTTACCAAAGATCAGATTCTGAAGCTTGCTGTACACTATAATATTAAACGTTTAAAAACAACTGCCTTAGATACTTTGAGGGCTGTACTAATTGAGGAACATGTGCTTGTGACGAAGGTAGAGGAACCTCATTTGTCTTCGTTGTCTTGTCGTAGAATCCTAACAATAATCTAAGGTTATTGTACAGTACAAGGAGGTCGCTTAACTGGAAGGAGGAGAAAGGATCATAAGTGATAGAATTTTTGGTCCCCTTATCTGACTCCCAATATAGCCAGCAAGGAATAAATGTGCAGTCCAGACAACAGAGTTCGAATTCAACTCATGGATTTATTTGTCTCGGCGGCCAGGAGTGAATAAAAAGGTTGCTTTTCACATACAAGGATTATCAGAATACATTAACATGTCTGTTTTGTACACAGGATCAACAAGGTTTGCATCTCAAAACCCCAACATGTAGGTACAAACAACAGTCATTGTTAACATCAAATGAACATTACATGAGAATTTACTGTATTTACTGTTTTCATATGAGTAAGCCTGGTTTCTAAGATAAGTTACATTCTATTCTAACCAACATAATGGGTCCATCCAGCTTACTTACATGAAATCAGCCAACAGCATTTCTCTGGGTGGGGAGCGGGGGAGCCACAGACCTGGGGAGGGGTCTGGGCTCCTGAATAACACTATGTTTTGCTCTTAACACTTTGACTGCCGGGAGCCGTCTTTAGACGTCTTTGCTGGCCATGCTAAAGTTGCCGGGGGACGCTGTACGTCGTCTTTATATCAATATTTCAAAAATCTGCGATCGGATTCATAATGTCCCTCCGCTGGCCTGAGATACACCAGCAGGACCCACTGAGCTCTCTGGCGGTTCAGGAGCGCCATCTGGTGGCCGATCGCGCAACCGCTTAACAGGAAGCGCAGTAGAGGTTGTGCTAGATGTCCGTATTGCTTCCGGCCACTCGGGATAGGTTCCGGCACTCTAGCTCGTCACACTACATAGCGATCGATTGCCAATAACTCGATAAACAACATGATTTGGACGTATATACCATTATACAAGCTGGAGATGGACCGGGTAATAATATATCCCATAATGATAAAATTTCTACTCGACGATGATCGCCCAACGGCGCGCGGAGACTGGGGTGAGTTTCAGCGTGTAACGTTACCGTCTTCGATAATAACTGATATTATCAACATTTGACCCACATTAGATGATTGGTATAACGCTGCCCACGGAATTATAAACGCCCCCTCGCCCATCCGGTCAACATCAGATGACGTGTAGTAACTTCTAGAAGTACGTCTAGTTGGAATTTTTTATATCGCGCTGATTGCCATCAAACTGTATTTCATCATCAATATAATGCATTTGGGGCTATATATCACGTTCTGGAGAAAGCTGCAGAAAGAGATGAAAACATACTTATACATTAGACCATACTTTACTATGAATATGTGAATGAAAAAGTTTAACGTTGCTACACAATGAACAATACATATAGGACTTTGAATGGGCCCTAATAATGGCAATGTAGCAATAGAATTTAAAAAGTTATAGCCCTGCAAAGAAGGGGACTTTCTCCATAGACAAATAGCGCTGGCAATCTATGGTATATCATTAATTTAACCTTAGGCAACCAAAGTGTTAAGTACTATATTTTCCCACCTTCTCAATCTCCTGTGTGGGTCTTGGCTCAGTAACCAGAGGGGGCCCGCCGATGGCCCCCCGTCAGTGTGGTTCCTTTGATGAGTACAGCGGAGGGCGCTTTTGATGGCCCCCCTCCTTGGCTGCTAAAATCTCCTCTGACTGAATAAACATTCCTGTGTGTACCCTTAGTGACCAGATCATATAGCTGTGATAACTCTAAATATCTATATAGATGTTTTTATTGGTTTCTTTATCTAATCAAAGCCAATCAAGTATCATGCTTTTTCATTTAGCTTTAAACCATGTCTTTATTGATTTGTCCTGTCTTATACTTATCAGAGCCAGCTATCTGGTCTCGGCTGTCAGTGCAGACATCTGCTAACATTTGGGTGTGACAAATACATTCTGCTCTTCAACAAGTCTAAGCTGGTCTGCCCTCTGCACCCCGTGGGGGCTATCACCTTTTTACATACAGTACTCAGTCCTGTGTGGGGGTTGAGAATGGCTGTCTCTGTAACACCAGTATCGGCTCCTTACTTTTAGCACTGAAAATCCATTCTGCTATTGAAAGGTACACCTGGCTTTTACATCATGGTTCTCTAATTTATTCACACATTTTAGTTATGAAATTCAAGGTCAATATTACCACACTGTCAAATTGAGGGCTTATGAATTTGTCCCAGCAGCCTATCGGCAGCATTTTAGAAACTATTGCGAGTCTAAGAGACAAGCGTATGTTGACTGTTGAGTTTGGTAAGGAGAACGATCACCATCCTGTAAAGTATTTTGGTGTTCTAGGAGATGAGGCTCACATTGAAATGAAGGATGGAGCTGATTTCAAAGACCAATCTCCTACAGTTGTGCATACTGGCAGTCACATGAGTGATAAAGCATTGCCCATGCTATATGGTGGTCATCGTTCTAGAGAGGACAAGCTCAGTGCAGAGTGTACTGACAGTGTGTCTGACAAACTCAGTGCAGAGTAACTGACAATTTATCTCAAGAACTCAGTGCTGAAAGTGGCTCTCCGGTGGTTAATGTAGTATAATCCTATAGAATCCTAACAATAATCTAAGGTTATTGTACAGTACAAGGAGGTCGCTTAACTGGAAGGAGGAGAAAGGATCATAAGTGATAGAATTTTTGGTCTCCTCATCTGACTTAGTCAGATGAGAAATAAACGTGTATAGCCAGACAACCAGAACTCTATTTCAACTCAACTGATTTATTTGTCACAGGGCCAAGAGTGAATAAAAGGTTGCCTTTCACATACAAGGATTATCAGAAAACATTAACATGTCTGTTTTGTACAATGGATCAACAAGGTTTGCATCTCAAAACCCCAACAGGTACATACAACAGTCATTGTCAACATCAAATGAATATAGAGAATTTACTGTACACATTACACATGAGTAAATCTGGTTTACAGATCAGGGATCTGTACATTACTCTAGTCTAAACAACCATTGGTGTTTCCCATGATTTACTCACGTAAAATGCAATCAGCTCACAGTAGTCTCTGGGTGGGGAGCGGTGGAGCCCAGACCTGGGGGGGTCTGGGCTCCTGAACTACCAATATGTTCGCTCTTATATACTATAACTTCCCTCCAATCATAATATTCCAGTAATACATTTTGGTCCAATCAGGTGGTCCTCTGTGGGCGGTCTTCTGAGGGGTCTCCTGGGTTTCTCTGTGGGGGCCGGCTGCCCCCACCTCCTCGATCTCCTGTGTGGGTCTTGACTCAATAAACCGAGGGGGCCGCTGGTGGCCCCCGTCATTGTCTTCCTGTTGGGGCTGCTTCTTGTCCTCGGGTGGGGGTTGGTGTTGTCTTCCTTCAGTGAACAGAAGGGGGGTCTTGATGGCCCCCCTCCTTGGTGTGGCCAAATCTCCTCTAAATGAATAATATATAACTTTAACATTCCTTCTATATGGCTATAGATGTCTAATATCATCCAAGTACAGTCAGTGCTTTCTTAGACTGATACCAGACATCATATGAGACCTTTTGATACTAAACAGTTGATTAATAGATTGTCCTGTCTTATAATGTCAGAGCCAGTATCAGGTCTCTGGTTAGACCAGCTGTCCTCTGCTGTAATCTGGTCACAGTAGGTGTGACCTTTGTCTGTTATCTGCTGCAACTGTCTCTAGTATAGTTCCTTATTTAGCCACTGAGTCCACTCTGCTATTGAAAGGTACACCTGGCTTTACATTATGGTTCTCTAATTTATTCACACATATTAATTATGAAATTCAAAGGCAGCACAATCACATCTGCATAATCAATCAACTGGTCTTCTCATCTATCCACCCCCCTTATGACCATATCATGGTCATAAAACCTTACCTCCTTGTCGACACCAGCCGGGCAGGGAAGGCGGAGCAACACTCAAGGAGAAAAAAATCGCTTTGACCCTTTTAACCTCCTTCCAGTTAAGAGTACCCTCCTCCCGTTCGGATGCACTGCTTGCCCTACTTAGATGCACCTCTCCCCGAACAAGTTTAGGAGGTGCAAAGTGTGGGGAAACCGGCTTTTCAGGGGCGCATTGCCTCCTACACCGGACCCCCTCTCACCCAACAGGGATACAGGCCTCCACTTCCAGGCTAAGGTCTCCTCTCATGAACAGAAGAAGTCCCCTTATTTTACCTTCAGGTGCAGTTTAAGGCTGGATCCCTTTCCAGTCTTAGGAGTGACAGTCCAGATTCCTCTGAATTGACACCCCTTACCCTTCTGCTTCCCAGTGGTTCTTTTCAAACCTGCTGATCACAGAAGCACAACTCGCCTACTAACGCATTCGGTTTCGGCTTACTGTGGCCTGACTGTACATTGAGCCCGATGCATTTATGCCCATACTGTCCAGTCACCTCACAGTCCCACTTCCTGCGTTTCTGTGACTATAAGCAGGGTCATAATGCTCATCGGACCGACCGGTGACGCAGTCGATAGAGATCTCATAGTCCATCATCAAGTCAGGACCCCAAGCGGCTGAGGTCCGTAGTACCTCTCAGCCACTCAGTTTTGAAACCTACGGTCTGATCCCCACCCCACTTGCTATGGGAATGGAAACTTTGACCGTTTTCACCAGCCTGGCCTGTTCACAGCAGGTGCTGTGCCCCCTCCGGTGCACTGCCCCACTTCTAGGTTTGGACCGTCGTCCACCTACCACCCAGTGCCCACATATACATTACATGCGACGTTACCTGGGCCGACTAGACGGTAACACAGTAAGATGTTGGTCATCTTGCCAGACACGAGGGCCATTCAGTATCTCCCTTGCTTACTATAGAGAGGATTTAACGTGCCCAGGGAATCTTCCGATTCCACCGCCGCCTGTTGATGAATAGAGGTTCGGGGAGCCTACCCCCTCCCTATTCACCACCTCCTCACTTTGGCCATAATCTATGTCTAATATTCTACCTATGTGAATGCGTCTTTACCCTGCGTTGTGTCATAATCTATATCAGTTGCTACCGTTCAGTTACCTCCCGTCCTCCACACCAATCAAATTTCACATTCCACAGAGGCCCTCGCTCACCTATCCTGCACAGTTCCCGACCGGCCTAGCCTCCCCCTTCCCCCCATGCATGCTAGCCAGCTTCAGCTGTAGCACTGTTTGTAGGCCTGTGATCCCGTCACATTCTGACCTATGACTGTCCTTCCTCGGATTTACAGACGGCTCTCTCAGTCTGGATGCTTCCCAAACCTGTGTCTGTTTTGGCCTCTGTTCTCGGGGCTATGATGAAGGAGGGGCTAGCGTCCACAAGCGACCTCTTTCCATAATCTAACAATTTCCCACAGGAAATAACTGAACAGGTTCACTCCACTGTGTCTTAATCTAATGAAATGTATCCATACTCAACACCTATGACTCCTCTACACGTGTCGTTCCGCTTCCCCCCCTCGACTGAATCTGTGAGGGAAAAAACACAAAGCAAATCCATTTACACACTATGTCAAATACTTTAAAGAGAAGCCAATGTTAATCATATGCAAACGTGATAGGGCCACTTAGCTCTTGTTGACATTCTGTCCTGACGCCATCACTCCTGCCACCAGCTCTCTCCTCTCACACCCAGACCATAAAAAGCAGATTAGAAAAAACAAAAGACAAATAATTAACATTATATCCCAATAAACCACATCCTTCAACCACATGTCCTGCACCTCCCACATGTGAAATTACCATTCATACCTAAAACAGTAAATCAATAAAAACAACAAGCTTCAAACTTCACACGCACACAACTTTGTTTCTCATCACCATCACACAACTGTCCCATTCAAACATGTCTTTGTGACTTGACACCTCTATGTTTAGCACAGTCCCCCCTACAGGCTCCATACAAACACATTCAGTCCACACAATCAAAAATTTAAATAGACATATGTACTGACAAACCATTCTAAAGAAACAAAATCAAATGAACGCAATCAAACAAACTCCTTTCATCCAATATCTCACAGTTCACACTTCAATATCATTCATACGTATATTGAGTTCTCAGGCAGTGATTCAAAAGAAACAAAATCACGTAAAAGAAATAAAAACACTTATTATCGTCCCTATTGTTTTAACTATAACTAGACATGGCTTACACTAAAAGTGGTCAGTTGGCTTACCACAAGATCTAGCATCCTGCCTATTGTTAGGCCTTAACTAGATAACAGACTCGGTTTACTACCTGTCATCACCGGCCTCAATCATTCACTGAAAAGAAAAAAACACAGACAAAAAACAGACCACACCCAATCATCCACAGTTCTACTTCATTGAAATAAAAAACAAAACACACTCTTTCATTCAATATCTCACAGCCTCAAGCACCCACTGAAATCAAAAGACACCCAGACATGCACTCACACGCCACTCAATTCATCCTCACATTATCAGGTAACCACTCAAAGACAAAGTCATTCACGCTTGCCCCACTCATGCATACCACCTGGCACACAATCATCCACAGATTTACTTTAGTGTAACATTCACAAAAAAACATTCACCGCTTACTTCACTCCTACATTCAACACACAACACAACATGACTCATTAATCATCATTCAGGTCCACAGACAAGTTGTTAGATTTCCTTCTCTCCTACTCTCAGTCCTCCCTGTACTCATCCTCAGGCTAAACACAATCTACACTCAACCTCTACACTAAAAGGGTCTAGCAGAACCCCTTTTTCAACCTGAAGTCACCCCAGCCTGCTAGAACCGTGATAACCCCAGGCTATTCCTCCAATCAAATAGGCCGCCCTAATCAATGTAAATAACCGCATCTGACTTGGCCCCTATTCAACCTACTCCCACCTTCTCTTCCTGAATTAGCCGCTTCCTGTCTCACCTTCCAGTCACCTCCTGTCTCCCTTATGCTATCCCAAACTAGCACCTTATCTTCCTGTCTCCCTGTTGTAAAAATAGCTGCATCTGTTATCACTTCTCCAACTGTTCTCTCCTATCTTCACCTCTGACCTGTCTTCCTATTGTAAAGATAGACTAGGTCCCTTCTCTGAGTGTAACCGCGACCATAAACAACAGGTCTTAGCCCTCCCTCGTGGCTTCCCGTGTCCTGTCTCAAAAGGATTTCTACCCCCCTGGGCAATATAACCTTCTCAACTTTTGCCTCTCTCGTGATCTATGCATACAGTCCCCCCTGAGCATAACCTTTTGACACAAAGACCCTATCTCCTCACTTCATGAATATAGGCCCCCTGTAAATCATTAGAAAGTTAATCAAAATATCATGTCATCCCCCCAGAGGCAAGCCGCCTCCTAGGTTCGAATAAGACACACATTCCTACTGCTATTTCACCTATTCACAGACAGTGTCCTAAATGCAGATAACCACGGAATAAATCAAAAATTACAAATAATCATCACAATCATTTTCATTAAATTGTCCTTGCATACATAAAACACAGACAGCAAACCTCCATCAATAAATTATAATTTCCTACAAGTCTGAGGCTTGTGTCAAGCATTAAATGTCCTAATCATATTAACTGCGTATTAAAGATTTAACTCATCTAAAACAAGCATAAACACAACAATCTATTCTCTACACACGTGCACAACCTAAACAGTTTAATTCAACAGTGTCTATCTATTTAAGTTAACAATGTTCCTAAAAAATGCTAACACAAAGTACCCAAGCATAAACAGACTGCATATCACAAATATAAGCATCATTATCAAACACCACTCGTTAGAAATAAAACATCATTATTAGTTAGTTCCAATCATGCTAAGACTCAAAAACTGTAAACTGAATTTTCTGGGAACGTTAGCTCTGTATATAGGTGACATGTGATTCTAATGGAGATGTATTAATCAAATATAATGCAAGAAATATGTCTTTTTCAGTGTAGAGCGCTTTCCCAACTCAGCTTATAGCTTCTCTCAAACCCCACTTGGTCAAGACTATACCCTTGTGTAACATATTACTGCCCAGTTTTACAGGTCCAATGTGTAGCTGGTTTGTGAATCCCAGCTTAGTATGGGCATGTATATCAAATCATCCCTGTTTGTTTGATAGGCTCACTGCATTTTTTGCAGCCCAAGTAAACCCTTATTGACTATCACCCCTTGTCTAATCATCACATGCTGTACATACTCTCCCCTTTTGCTACACAAAAACACAATGCACAATATACAAATACATAGCATAAAGCTAAATACAAACTCACCCGTTATTCATCCTCAGAGCGAACGAAAATGAATGCAGCGATCCGCGTTGTAACGCGCATGCGCAGTAGCGGAAACGCACAGCCACCAATGTACACCGCGACAACGTACTATTATCACAAAACACTCTGTTTCGTCCCAATACAATGCCACGACAATCACAGCGTCCTTTAACCCTTCCTAAACATCATTTTCAAAACTCGAATCATAACATATGTCGCCCGCAAACTCACAAAACAGTCGCACGCAAGCTAACAACCTAGCCAGCCCTGATGTGACGTTCAAGCGCTCCCGGGATCCGCGCGTTATGCAACGTTCGAGATCCGCACATTCATTCAGTCCGCTCAGTACCAATCTAACTCTAAACAACTTACACATGTTCAAATAACAAACTACTTTAAAAGAAAAGAATTTTAAAACATTCTCATATACCAACGCCGTTTACACAGTCCAACACGAATCATAAACCAAGTCTCCTACCCTTTCTCCGCCTGGCTCCATATGGGATGTTCACACACTCCACTCAACACTATGACGTCATCAAAACAGCGACTTCTTCCTCCACCATAATAACGTACACAATTGTTACCGCATTAAATATAACCCTCAAAACGGCCACAATCTCCTCAACTTACGCCTCGATTCGCTTCTTAACAGCAATTGCCGCCACAGTGTTTCGTCAATTCTCACACATCACGCCCTAACATCCCTAGATTACCGCGGCTCCTCCACAGAGCTAAGCTAGTTAGTCCCAACTTCCAATATGATCCACAGACTCGTATTGTTCTGATCCACGTCACAACACAACAACCCGGAAGGCTGCTCTGCATACATACAATACACGCAATGTACACTTACATTTGTAAACAGTATTATTAAACAATGTGTTGCTAAGAGCTACTGTCCCCGTTTTGCCGCGACGAACGTGTCGAAATAAGACGTCGAAGCCAAACACGGATTTGCTGCGGCTTTTTGCTTTCTGTAATTACCCTTCTCATGGCTAACAAGCAAATCCCGCCTACCCTTCTAATCAACCCTCAATATCGGATCGACTATAGTTAGATCGGCTGATATTTTCAGAAAAAATCCCCTCCCCGTTAAACTTTCGAGGTGTTCGGCTAATCTGATCAATACTTTCAAAAGCCTACGCGCTATGCTTCGAACAAGCCCCTCCCTCCTACTTCACCATACCACGTTTATAATCTCGCGACCCGTGACGATTCATCATCATATTAGCGCCCTCTACACATCCATCTGAATCCGCGGATCTGTTTCAGCGTTGGCTATAGAGCCTGTAAATTCCATCCGCATCGCTCGCCGACGTTTAAAACCTCCGTACCCTGCCGCTCGAGAGGCGCCAACGCACGGAAATTCTGCGTTTGCCCAACAAGACGTACACCCAGTCCACTCACTGTACAGATCCACGAAAAAAATAACCACCACATTTCTACGCTCCCTGGAATGACACGGCCTGTCTCCTGAACTACCAATATGTTCGCTCTTATATACTATAACTTCCCTCCAATCATAATATTCCAGTAATACATTTTGGTCCAATCAGGTGGTCCTCTGTGGGCGGTCTTCTGAGGGGTCTCCTGGGTTTCTCTGTGGGGGCCGGCTGCCCCCACCTCCTCGATCTCCTGTATGGGTCTTGACTCAATAAACCGAGGGGGCCGCTGGTGGCCCCCCGTCATTGTCTTCCTGTTGGGGCTGGTTCTTGTCCTCGGTGGGGGTTGGTGTTGTCTTCCTTCAGTGAACAGAAGGGGGGTCTTGATGGCCCCCCTCCTTGGTGTGGCCAAATCTCCTCTAAATGAATAATATATAACTTTAACATTCCTTCTATATGGCTATAGATGTCTAATATCATCCAAGTACAGTCAGTGCTTTCTTAGACTGATACCAGACATCATATGAGACCTTTTGATACTAAACAGTTGATTAATAGATTGTCCTGTCTTATAATGTCAGAGCCAGTATCAGGTCTCTGGTTAGACCAGCTGTCCTCTGCTGTAATCTGGTCACAGTAGGTGTGACCTTTGTCTGTTATCTGCTGCAACTGTCTCTAGTATAGTTCCTTATTTAGCCACTGAGTCCACTCTGCTATTGAAAGGTACACCTGGCTTTACATTATGGTTCTCTAATTTATTCACACATATTAATTATGAAATTCAAAGGCAATATTACCACATTAACAAGGAGGAAGCCTACGGCGCTTCACTGTCGGAGGTGCAGTGTGCAGGTGACACAGATGATCAGACTCTGCCAGGAGACGTTGCCCACTGAGCATGGTGGTGTACGGTCCTAGTATGCTTCCTTGTGGACAGTGCTCTCATACACCGGTCTTCAGGCTGTTTTCAGTTCTTGGACTGAGTCATGGGGGCCACTTAGTCGAGATTGCCTTGACAGTTACTTGTTTGTGAGGACTTGAGTACATTTTCAGGTTGACAGAGTACAGAGGGCAGACACAAACACACACACACACACACACACGCAAGCACACACACGCAAGCACACACACGCAAGCACACACACACACACACACACACACACACACACACACACACACACACACACACACACACAC